>NC_082697.1:57392002-57451378 GCF_949987515.2 Delphinus delphis
AGATCTGCAGTAGCTTAACGTCCAGTCAGAATAATCATCATCAAATGTCTATCATGTAATGGGCATGTACTATGCGCCAGTGATTCTTGAATAAGGGCAATTTCTTCCCCCATAGTGGACATTTGTCAATGTCTGGAGATGGTGTGAGATGTCACAACAGAGAGTGGAGGTGCTACTGGCATTGAGTGGGTAGAGACCAGGGATGCTGCTCGACATCCTACATGCACAGGACAGGTCCGCACAATGAAGAATGATCCAACCCCAGATGTCAACAGTGTCAAGGTTGAGAAACCCAGTTATGTTCCAAGACACCAAGTATTACAAGTATGCTCTCATTTAATCTCATGATGATGATTTATGAGTGAGGCCCTGTTATTACCATCATTGCCCCCATTTTCCAAATGAGAAAACTGAGGGTCAGTTATGCAAACCACCCACAGTGACATAGCTAGACTAGGAGAAACCTGATTTGAACCAGGCGGTAGGAAGCAGAGCCCATGCTCTTTAGCGGCTGCCACATATTGGAGGGCACTATACCCTCAAAACCCACATAGTTTAACAGTGAGAACCCCAGCTTGTCATTATTAAACCTGGGTTGGAATCCTCACTTGGCTACTTGGTGTCTGTATGATCTTGGGCACACCGTCTGTTAAACCATGTAAGCTTCTATTTCCCCATCTGTAAAATGGGGGAAGGATGCCCACCCCACAGGGTTGTTTTAAGGGTTAAATCTGACAATGAATGTAAAGTGCCTAACAAAGAGTCTGACACTCATTAAACAGTAGCTGCTGTTATTACTGTTGTCCTTGTCAACATCACTATTATTATTCCCATTGCCTTGGAGGCCCAGATTCCCTCCCACCCAATCCTAAGAAAACAGAACTCAATTCTGTAGCTGGTCCCAGTGCGCCAGCTGGCTCTCAGAGACCAGTGGGCTGCTGCCTTCCCAGCGCCAGATTTCTCCCCTGCAGAAGGCGGCCTGCACCTCGCCTCAGGAGGCCAAGGCAGCTCCAAGGGAAAGAGACATGTTGCTCACATGTTCACAGCTGTGGGACCCGGAGCAGGAGGCTGGACCACTCAGGATGCTCCCTCTCTCCCAGGAGTTAATTCTTCCTGGTTCTTCCATTGGGAAGCGCCTGGGTCCTTCAGTATGGGAAGCAGTGATGTTTTGGCCCTGCCCCAGATTCATGCTGCCATCAGAGGCTCTGTTCCCCAACACAGGGAGGGAAATGGTGGCCAAAGGGGAGAGTGGAATTCTTTGAAGAGAAAAATAATTTCTCTCTGCTAACTGTCTGGTAATACCTATCTTCTGGAAGGTGCCAAGAGAATGCAACAGCCAAGCTGGAGAGAATATGCTAGAAAAGCTTCCAAAATATAGGTGCTGGGGTTGATGAAGGCAGTGATTTCATGAGACCTCTCAGACCCAAGACAAGTTTCACGTCTTGTCTCTATTAATAACAATAATAATAAGATCCACAATTTATAGCGCACTGTGTGTCAGGTCCTGCTTTAATTGCTTTGTACTCATCATCTGTAATCCTGCAGTCAGTGTACCCATGCAGAGGACTATTGTGTCAGCACATAAAAGATGCTTAGAAGGGGGTGAATAGGAAACAATATGTAAGTGTTGGCCATCATCATCATCATCATCACTACTACAACCATTGCTATTATTACTGCCCTGCAAGACAGGTGTTATCTCATAGAACAGTAGGGCAACCAGAGGTTAGAGAGGCTGGTTAGCAAGGCCACTAAGGACCGGGGAAAGCACAGTGGTTAAACCAACAGCCTTTGGCATAGGACTGCCAACCTTCAGATCCTGACTCGGCTGGTTAGTAACCACATGCCGACTTGGACAAGTTATTCCCTCTCTGAGCCTTGGATTTCTCTCCTGCAAAATGAAAAGAGTAGACTAGAATAAAGGTTCAGGTGATGATTTGACCCGTTTGTTTAATTATGAAAACTCAGCTCTGGAGCACCAAAAGTAGAAATTAGAAGATTTGTGTTTTGTGAAGATTGAGCCCTCCCTGCACTTAAGGAAAGAGGAACTAACTTTCTGTGGCTAATACTATGTGGACTCTGCTGTTAACGGTCAGAGAGGATCCTCCTGATTTGCCGTAAAGGCTACTGTGTGAGACAGCAGTCTGGCATGCAGGCTTGGGGTGTGGGGGTGAAAGGGGTGGGGCAGGAAGGAGAGGCAGAGAGGAGAGAGGAGATCCAGGACCAGAGGCCCTGAACCAAGCATGGTTTTGAGTGGGACCAATGCCCAGGAAATGCCAGGTGAGAAGCCAAGAGAGACCCCTTGGGTGCCCAAGACCTCTGCTAGACCAGAGGCTCTCTTGCTGACCACCCCTCCTCAGCTGATCCTCTAGGGAAGGAAAGGCATCTGCCCCATGGACAAAGTCTTCACTCTTGCTCAGTGTAGATGCTGCAAGAGCATGCCTCCCCAGCCCTTGACAACCATGAGACCAAGGCAACCTCTGGACACCTAGCAGGGCAGCAAGGAAAACACTCCCTCCCCCCACCCATATATGATGCATTAAAGTGATCCCACTTGGGTATTGTGAGCTGCGTCAGTAAGAGTGGATACCACACTACCCCATTATCATTATCCGATGTCATCATCTTTTTTTTTTTTTTTTTGCGGTACGCGGGCCTCTCACTGTTGTGGCCTCTCCCGTTGCGGAGCACAGGCTCCGGATGCGCAGGCTCAGTGGCCATGGCTCACAGGCCCAGCCGCTCCGCGGCATGTGGGATCTTCCCGGACCGGGGCACGAACCCGTGTACCCTGCGTCGGCAGGCAGACTCTCAACCACTGCGCCACCAGGGGAGCCCCAGTATCATTTTCATCATCTCAGGTTGAAGAATCTCCTGAACTCTGCTCTCAAGTCTCTCCAAAGCCTCTGACCCTCCCCAGTGGTAACCTCTTGCCTCTGCTCACCCGGAAAGCCTTGAAGCAAAGCCATCCTTCATGTGGCCCTCCCTCCAACTATGCAGGCTGGTCAGCAAGCCCTCCCCTGGCAGGGAATGGGAATGAAGGAAGTAGCCTGGGCCACCAATTGCGCTGCCTCTGGGGGGAAGGGGGTGCTGGGGGAGGACAAGGCTTTTATACACAAAGCAGATGCACCATAAACTCATACTCCCTGGGCACAGACACTCCGGGGGAAATGCTGCCGATTTTACCCACTCGTTCCTCTGAAAATAACTGCACACACTACCTGCCAAGTTTCCGGAACAGAACAAGTGCTGAGGCATAGGGAACTGATAAAGAGATGGAGTTTTGGGTAATAGGAAGTAAACCACATTGCCTGGCCCATCAACAGGTCTCTGAAAGAGGAAAAGTATTTGTAATGGACTTTATCATGTCAAATGTTTTTAATGAAACAGCAATACTAATTGCTATCATTTTTAAAGCAGCTACTCTGTCCTGGCTCTGCCCTTTACATACACATTCCATTTAACTCTGCTGGTACTAGAAGTATCACCATTCTTACAGATGAGTAAAGTGAGGCTCAGATAGGTTAAGTAACTACCCCTAGGTCACACAGAATAAAACTGCAGAATCATGATTCAAAGCCAGGCTTCTCAATCCATTCACCTGTGCTTCTCAACAATGGATGGATAGAGATAGATTAATAGATAAGAGAGGGGACAGAGATAGGGAGAGTGACAGATGGAAGCTAGATAGATAGTAAACTGAAAATACCTGTGATGAATGTAAAACATATCTCTACACCCACCTTTCTAGATGATGCAGCTCAAGTTCCTAGAGGTTGAATAAAACTTGCTCTAAGTCACACAGTCAAGCTGAAATCAGAACTCACTGGTCTCATATTCAGTGACTGTGTGTTGAGGGTTTGCTATGTGTCAGCCACTGAACTAGGTGCTAGAGACAAGGCCTGCCCTCATGGAGCTTAAAGCCCAGCAAAGTAGACAGATTGAAAGGAGCAATTAACAGCAAAGTTGGGTCTGTGTTGTGACAGGGAGAACCTCTCTGGTGGTCCAGGAAGGTGTCCTTGATGAGGAGGGGGTTAGCCTGATAGTCTCTGGCAGAGGAAGTGTTGGGGAAAGACAGAGGGGCTAGAGACAGGGGTCAGCTGGAGCACCTGCTGATGGGGACAGTGGTAGCAGAGAAGACTTAGGTTAGCAGCCAGATCACGTAGGACTCTGGGGGCCATGCTTATGCATTTGAATACTATCCTGACAGCAATGAAGCCCTATTGGAGACTGTCAGTAGAGAGCTAACATGAGCGGTGTGTGCTTAAGAAAGACCCATTGGGGACTTCCCTGGTGGCGCAGTGGTTAAGAATCCGCCTGCCAGTGCAGGGGACACGGGTTCGAGCCCTGGTCTGGGAAGATCCCACATGCCGCAGAGCAACTAGGCCCATGTGCCTCAACTACTGAGCCTGCACTCTAGAGTCCACGAGCCACAACTACTGAAGCCCGTGCACCTAGAGCCCGTGCTCAGCAACAAGAGAAGCCACCGCAATGAGAAGCCTGCGCACAGCAACGAAGAGTAGACCTCACGCGCCGCAACTAGAGAAAGCCCGCACACAGGAACGAAGACCCAACGCAGCCAAAAATAAATAAATAAATGTATTTAAAAAAACGAAAGATCCCTTGGACTGCTGGGTGGCTGCAGAAACCTGTTAGGAGACCACTGAAGTCATCCAGGTGAGGCTCAGTGGTGCCTGGGACAGGTGGGCAGCCATAGAGATGGAAAGAAGTGGGAAAATTGGAATATGTCTAAAGAGAGAACTGACAAGATGTGGCTGAACAATGGTGCCAGATGTCCTAGACATTTGAGGACCTTCCTATTTTGAATGCAATGTTTTATTGTTAGACCTTATGCCCAGATTCTTGGTTCAAAATCTATAATCCCCTTAGCAATTACAGGTTGATATCCCAACTCCTAGTTTGGTATTTATTCCTATCCTATTCCCATCTTTTGTATGAGAGACCTGCCTCTCCAGAGAGAGATATTTTGAGTACGTGTAAAAAAATTTTTCATCATGGGTGTGGTGCCCCCAGTAACAGAATAATGCTCCCCTCCAAGATGTCCACACCCTAATCCCTGGAACCTGTAAATATGTTACCTTACATGGCAAAGGGATTTGGCAAATGTAGTTAAGTAAGGATCTTGAGATAGGGAGATTAGCCTGGATTATCCAGGTGGACACAATGTAATCAAAAGGGTCCTTATAAGAGGAAGGGGAAGGTTAGAAAAAGGAGATGGGATGAAGGAGGCAGAGGCTGGAGTGATGCACTCTGAAGATGGAGGAAGGGGCCATGAGCCAAGGAATGCATGAAGCCTCTAGAAGGTGGAAAAACAAGGAAACAGATTGTTCCCTGGAGCCTCTGGAAGGAACACAGCCCTGCTAACACCTTGATTTTAGCCCCCATGAGACTCATTTTGGACTTCTGACCAGAATTGTTAATAAATTTGTGTTGTTTTAAGCCACTAAGTTTGTGCTAATTTGTTACAGCGGCCATAGGAAAATAGTACAATGAGAATCTTAAAGATAAAACTGTACTTCACAAAAGAGCAAATAAAAAGATGTATCAGGTCTGTAATACACTCATGCAAGGGGAGATGTAAAGAGAGAAGACAGATACAGAGAGATACCATCACAAACAGAATAAAAATAGAGTACAGTAGCTACCTATGGTTATGGGGATTGAATTGTGTTCTCCCCCCAAAAAAATACGTTGAAATCCTAATCCATAGTACCTCTGAACATGACCTTCTTTGGAAATAGGGTCATTGTAGACATAGTTAATATGAAGTCCTACTGCAGTAGGGTGGGCACCTAATCCAATATGACCGTTGTCCTTATAAGAGGAGGGCAAGTTGGACACAGAAACACACACAGGGAGAGTGCCATGTGATGACAAAGGCAGAAGCTGGAGTTAGCCACAAACCAAGAAAGTCAAATATTGTCAGCAACCACCAGAAGCTAGGAAGAGTCAAGGAAGGATTCCGCGTCAGGTTTCAGGGGAGCATGGTGCTGCAGGCACCTTGATCTCAGACCTCCAACCTCGAGAAACACACGCGAGACAATACATTTCTCTTGTTTTAAGCCACCCGCTTTGTTGTACTTTGTTACAGCAGCCCTAGAAAAATAATACACCTACTTTCATGAAGCCCCATCTACTGGACTTCGGGGGATATTATTACTAAATAAGTTGTATTTTTGCAACTATAGGCATACTTCTTCAGCACCCCCCAAATAAATCAAAGTTTAGCATATTTTCATGTTTCTGAAACTTCTTACCTCAAGTATGTACATTTAATATAGACTATCTTCCTTCCTTTATTCCTTCCTTCTCTCCTTACTCTCCTCTTACTACCAAAAGGCCACTCTTAAGTTAGTGGTGCATCTTATAAAGAGCATTTTAGAATCAAGAAAATTAAATACGTGGTTATCCAGTAGACTTTAAGTATCAGGAATGCAAGGATACCTTTGACTCCCAGCACTGAGAGCAGAGCCTGGCAGGTGGTCGTCTAGTTTAGTAAATAATTATGTTCAAGGAGGGGTTTGGGGGGGTCAGGGGATGAGAGTCTGGATATTATCCAGAGGACTTGGAAGGAATTGAGTTAAAGGTTAAATGAGGCCCCAAGCAGAGATATCCTCCACCATGAAATATGAGTTTCTTCCCTCAGTCCCACTGAGTTCTATGACTGTAATTCTAATAGAACCATTAATTCTCTGTTGAGAACTCCATGCAGTCACATAAACTCCCTTTAAAGTTTCCGGAGGCGAAATCCTCCAGAGCCACATCCGTTTCTGAAAAACATTACCAGGAAGGTGGGGGAAATGACAACTCGCTGGAGAAGGAGAGTTGGGAGAGGGGCACGGGCTTGGGGAGAAGAGCAGCTGGAAGAAAGCCTCAGAGGCACATAAATCCCAGGGGACATCCCCAGGGACATGGTCCAGGACAGGAGGCCGCATGTGCAGATGAGTCAGGCCAACCCAGCGGTCGGTTTGGCCCCAGGCACCAGGCTTGGCTCTGTCCCTAACCCAGTGTAAGATGACACCCATTTGGAGACCCAGGGTCCTCATGTGAACAAGGTTTGTGACTAGGTAAGGAAGTGACAGCTGGGGTAACCACTAAGAAAGAAGGTCAAGTGTGAGACTGGTGGTCTGGGGTGGCAGTGGTGGGGGGCGGGTGTTAATAACCTACAGCAGGGGTCCTCAACCAGGGGTCAATTGTGCCTCCCGGGGGACATTTGGCAATATCTGGAAACATTTTTTGGTTGTCACAGCTGGGGGAGGAGGCAGGGTGTTACTGGCATCTAGTAGGTGGAGGTCAGGAATGTGGCTCAAAATCCTACAATGCACAGAACAGCCTCCCTGGATAACAAAGAATTACCTGGCCCAAGATATCAACAGCGCCAAGTCTGAATAACCCTGGCCTATAGTCTACCAGCATTCAGGTTTGATTTATATAAAAAAATTTTAAAAAGTAGGGGGAGAGGGAAGTTAGAAAGATAAAATAGGTGATCGATGGGTGGGTGGGTGGGTGGATGGATGGACAGACAGATGGATAGACAGATAGATAGACAGAAAAACAAAGACACCACCAATGCCATCAGTCATCAGTTATAACTGGGACACATTCTACTTGAGGACCAAGCACATCCCAAATAGGGTTACAAGAACTTGCATAGAGAAAATGTGCTCACTTACCAGGTTAACCCACAGCAAACAGCTGCTGGGGAGCAGGTCTGACTGGTGAAACCACCACAGCCGCCTTCACTCTGTGGACTCATCTCCATCTGCCTCCATTGCGAAGGAAGCAGGATCAGCGAGCCACCCAGAGCAGTCCACAGCGGACGGTGAATTGGGAAGGGGACACACTCCCTAAAGACCCCCCAACTTGGGTTGCCCCCCCTTTTTATATATCCCCACTCTTCTGCATAGCACCAGTCACAAGTGTAATTCAGTAACAATTGGTATTATCAACTAAGAATCATCCCCCGCACGGGACTGTAAGCTCCATAACAGCTGGCACCTTGTGCGTCCTGTCCCCAGCAGCATCTCCAGCAACAAGCTGGAGTTCTCATTACCTGTTTGTCAAATGAATAAGCAACCACAGGTGACGACTGCACTATCAGAACTAGATCCCAACCAACATGACTGACAAATGAGATGCCCCGAGGAGGGCTGAAATCAAGGCTGCCTCCCAAAATCTGGGTCATGTCATCACTATCCGTGGGGGTCACCTTTCTTCTGTCTGGTTAGCTTCATCATCTGGTGCCTTAAAGCCAAATTTGGGTCTCTCCTGCTCCCAGCCATATCCAACCCACAGAGGACTGTGGGAAATGGTGCTTGAGAAAGCAAGTGGGAACACTCTGGGCCACGTGAAATCAGGCTCTGAAAGAACACAGGTGTAACCCCGACAAATGTGTGGACATGTTTAGCATCTTTATTTTCCTTCTAAGTACCAATTACTCATCCTGGGCCCAAATGGTGGCAAGTTTTCTTCCCCAAGGGGACAGACTGCAGACACCAGAGAGGTGGGTAGAAGAAAGGTTGAGGGGGACACAGGACAAGAAGACTGGATGCCACCTTTGCTGCAGACGGGGTGAGGGAGAGCGTCGGGGAGCGGCTACCTTCCAGGGCAGCTGCAGCCTCCTGCAAGGTTATCTGCAGCGGGCACAGGTTCGAAAGCCATGGGGCAATAAAAGTGAGTCATCGTCACCCAGAGAGAACCAACTCAGCTGCCCGGGGCTCCATGAAGCATGTCCCCAGATGCAAAGTTGCTCAAATTCTGGAATGAGTTTTGCCTGAATAAAGGACATAAAAATGTCCGTGCCCATAAAGACCAGCTTCTGTGTATAGCCAGCGTGGCTGACAGAACCAAGGTGATCAGCTGACAAGGGCCACCTGAAATGAGCCTCATGCTGGAGACAGTGTCAAACACTTTAGAGACATCTGTCCTTAGGCTCCTAACCCAGCCAGCTCCCTGGCTGCCTAGCTGCGTAACCTTGGGCAAGAACATCTCCTCTCTGAGCTTCAGGTTCCACACACCTAAATGATCACTAAGTGCCCTTCTTACTCTGAAATTCATGCAACAGCTATGAATAGCTCTGTGCATTATTCCTCCCAGGGTTGATGTTTGCATTTTAACCAGAAGTGTCTGCTCACTCCAGCAGCCTACTGGTGAAGGTTATAGATGCCAGAATACAATTGTCCAGGTTCAAATCCTGGCCTCATCAACAATTACCTCTGTGACTTCAGGCAGGTTACTTAACCTCTCTGAGCCACTGTGTCTTTGATATAACCAACGGAAAGGCAAGGAATCTTCTCCAAAATCCCCAGCCCATCTTTTGATTGGATTCCCCACAATCCAACATCTTTGTGCTGAGATTTCTGGGGCCTGCTGTTTGGGGCAGAAGCCAGAGCATCATGACAACCACCACCACCTGCTCCACAGAGCACCCCCTCCTGGGAAGGTGTTTGTACTTGAACAAGAAAGTTTTGGTGAAGGCAGCAGCACCAAAAAGAGGTCTGGGCATGAGCTTTGAGCCTGCCAATCCCGGCTTCCACATTAGCACCACGATGAACTGACTTGGTCGAGTGAGTGACTGAACCTGGGCCTCAGTTTCCCCACCTACAACATGAGGATAATACTATTTATACGTTCCTCTTAAGGCTGAGAGTATCAGGAAGATGAAGCACAGTTTGCACAGTGCTTGGCACGTAGCAGCCCCTCAATAAACGTTAGCTTTTATGCATCACTACTTCTACAACCTTGTGGAAAACCCCATGGGGCTGGCCCCTTTGCCCCGCTAACCATTTCCTCCCTCCCTTCACTCCCTCTCTCTCACTGCCATCTCTGAAGAGGAGCACCCCTGCCCCCAAGTGAGCCCCTTGCACGCTGTTCCACTCCCACCACACAAGCCAGGTGGATGTCGGCACACCTGGTCCTTTGGCAGCCCACACTGCTTTGCTCTCCATTTCAGGCTGTGCACTTCTGATGCTGCCCAGGGCCTCCATCCTACCCCACCACCTCTTCCTCCCACCTGCATGCAGTGGCCCATGTGGGTGCACTCATTCCTGTGGGCCGGCACCTGTGGGAGGGCAGCCCTGACTGATGAGGCTGAATCAGGAGACCAGTACCCCTGCTCCCTCACTCCTTAATCCACTGCAATCTGGCTTCCTCCCTGGGCCACCCAAACCTGCCCAAGCCACTAATGACTCCCACTCGCTAAGTGCAGCATCTTTTCTAGGGTCTTGCATGTCTCCTGGGAGCATAGAATTTTGATGGCCACCACCTTCTCAACTCCTCTGACCCAGCATGCTCCCACTGTTCTTTCCCTTCCTGTTCAGATTCAGTCACTCCTACACTCTTCCACTCCACAAACATTTATGGAGCTTCTACCCTGAGCTGAACATCGCCGGGACAGGATAAAGAACGAGGCAGACCCTGAGGAGACAGTATGCTCCTACAGTAGGAGACTGCATCAACACCACCTAGAATCAAATCCCAGCTCTGCCAACTTGCTAACTGTGTGTCTCTCAGCAGCTTGCTTACCCTCTCTGGGTCTCAGTCACCACCTCCGTAAAATGGGGCTCAATTGTGGGATTTGCAATGAATGCCTACCAGGTGTTTAGCACAGCAGGTTTCCATTGTTGCCCCACCCTAATGCATTTTCTGCTCAGCAGCCAGAAAGATCTTGAAACATAAATTAGGTCTTGGCATTTGCTCACCTAAAACCCCTCTAAAGGCTTCCCGTTGCCCAAAGCATAAAATCCAGACTCTTCATGGTGGCTTGTGTGGCCCTGGCAATCCTCGGACCTCATGTTGGGCCAATCTTGCCTTGGCTCAGAAAATTCCAGCCATACAAGTTCACTCCTCCAGCAGGACTAATTTTCTTTTCTCCACCCCCACTCCCCCGACTCCCACCCCATGCCACCAGGCTTTCTCTCAGCAGACCTTCCACACCCTCACGTCTCACCTTAAATGCCACCACCTCGAACACCTTCCCTGACCACTAGGGAATAAGTAGTACTGGTGTCCCCCCACTCCACATCCCTGTTACCAGTCCACTGGACCACTCCCCTGATGCTGATGCTGGCTATTCCTGGCTCATACCCACTCCCCTCTCCAGAGGAGTATCCTTGGCTGAAGGGAGCTGCCTCACCTGGAAATCCCTGAGAGTTTATATAACCAACGGAAAGGCAAGGAATCTTCTCCAAAATCCCTAGCCCATCTTTTGATTGGATTCCCCATGATCCAACAGGCAAGATTCCTTGCCTTCCCATGGCCAGTGATGATTGATGGGGTACAGGAGGTCCCAGCCCCCTTGTCTCTGGGCAGGACAGTGTCTGTGAGGCAGTTCCCACCCCAGAGCTCCCCTGGGATCAGGTCACAGCTGGACTTCTTCTGAAACCACATGTTCACCCAGCTCCTTCCCTGCCCTTCCTCCTGAGAGCATCCCCACGGCACACCACTTACAAAGGAATCCGCAGGTCAGACTCTATTTCTGAGGAATCCAGCTTAAGACAGCTTGGGTCTTAATCTTTATCTTGGTTTCTCTCAGAACTTATCTTAATTCTTAATTCCATGAAATGTTTGGTACATTTCTTCTCTCTCCTCCACTACAGGGAAAGCTCCATGAGGACAGGAATCACACCTGTTTAGTCCATCACTTCATACCCAACACCTGGCCTAGGGCTTGTGTGCAGGAGATGCCAGAAGACTATTTCTTGAACTACTGAGATGGCACATCATCGGGCCTCAATAAAAAGATTAAGGATGTGAGCTTCATCTGAGATCTACTATGTCCAAATCCAGTGGGGAAGGCTGTATTTTTTTTTTTTTTAACAAACCCTTCAGGACATTCTACAGTTGAGCTGAGAAGCCACAGGTCGAGGGACAGACAGACAAATAAATGAACAGGGAGACATTTAGATCAATAAGTTATAATGTAACCACGAATCCCAGAGCCGTGTCCAAGAAGCTGAAAGCACAAAAGACTCTGCAATTCACTCTTTCTGGGAAAATCAGAAAGGTGTCAAGGAGGAGAGGATCTTTGAGCAACACCTTAAAGGGTGAGTAGTTTGCAGAGCACACAAGGAAGGAGGAGGGGTCCAGACAGAGAGGGCAGCCTGCATCAGAGGCCCTGGGCTACGGCAAAGACGGGATGGCAAACAGGGAGCAGTGACAGTATGAGGACAAGCAAAGGGTACAGGGGGTGTGAGGGGAGAGAAGCTGAGGCTGGCATTGGGGCAGATGAGGGCCAGATGGGGAAGGACTTTGCAGCATCTCTGAGGAGGCTGGAGTTTCTCCTGAGGCCACCAGGAGGCCCCAGAGGTCAGGCTGGGGACTGGCTGGAGTAGCTTCCCTTGGCCGCAAACGGCCCTGAGGGGGTTAGCAGTGAGGTGGCCATGGCAGTAAAGAGTTTATAAAGAAATAAAAAGGCCTGAATGAGGGCCATAAGGGTGATTTATACCCTTTCTGTAGCACATCTCTTGGCTTGCATTAGAATTAGTGTGTGCATTTGTCACATCTCCCCAGTAAACTGTGAGGTGCTGGAATGGAACTAAAGCCTGCTAATGCACTGGCTAAAGAGGGTTTCTCAACCTTGGCACCAGCAACATTTGGGGCTGATACCTCTCTGTTGTGGGGCTGTCCTCCGCACTGTAGGATGTTTAGCAGCATCCCTGGACTTCATCCACTAGGTGCCAGTAGCATCTCTGGATGCCCCAAATGTCTCCAGGCATTGTCCCCTAGGCACAAAATTGCCCTCGGTTGACAATTCCTGGGTTAAGGTACTGGGCTGTGGGGTTCTACTGATCTTGGCTCTGCCACTTCCCAGCCGGTGCCTTGAGCAGAGTACTTCAGCTCTCTGTACCTCTGTTTCCTGACCTATCCAGTAGAGATAATGAAGTATTGACCTCATAGAGTCTTTGCAACAATCAAATACAATGATTCATGTGAAGTGCAGAAAGTAAACACTCAGTGAATACCAGCTATCACTGGCATTATATTTTAAGGAAACGAGCACTTAGACTAAGGCTGGACACACATTAAGTTCTTAACATATGTCAGCTACCATTGCTTCTATTATTATTTTCTTACTCATATATGTAGTACACCCTCTGGCACTTGGATGGGTCTTGCACATTCTTGCCAAATGAAGGTCAGTGGATTGGAATAAGAAAGGGGATGCCTATGAAGTTATGACCTAGCCACTGCTGGCACTTTCTCATCATCTCTGGCACACCAAAAGTTTGGGGGTGGCTACGGTGCCCTCAATATAGCAACTACTCTCCCCACCCAAGAATTTCCTAAAGGTATGTTCCAAAGAATACTAAACTCAAAAGCTATTTCTCCTAAAAAAGATTTTCAGGTAAGAAAATGCAAGATATCCCATTCCTTTTTGAACACATTTGGCACATTCAGTTAATAAAGGCTCTGAGAAGTCCTGCAGCCACCATTACTAGATTTTAAGCTCTGGAATCAGGGATCAAGTCTAACTCATTATAATATCCCCACTCCTTGAACAATGTTGCACAAAAGAGGCTCTCAGTAAGCATGTAAAAAATGAATAAATGAAATGAAATATATGAATGAACTTGTTAATTAAAAAGGCCAGTTTGGCTGTATTTAACCCAGTGTTTCCCAACTTTCTGAACCACTGCACCATGGATATCCCCTAGGACTAGCCCCACCCCTGCCCCCAACACACTTTGGAAAACATAGCCCCTCCCTGGGATGTCAAAGCAAAGGTGAGTGACTACGAAGGAAGAGCTACCCACAGTACACATTCCTGGCTTCTACGGTTCACAGTGACTTCATCTTCAATTAAAATGAAGTGAAAACATTGTATTTTAGCTCCAAAATGAGTGCAGAGCAATTGAAAAGAAAGTGCACCCTTAGAGACTCTTGACAGGAGGACTCCATTTTTAAAAGAAATGTGACAGGGGCTTCCCTGATGGCGCAGTGGTTAAGAATCCGCCTGCCAATGCAGGGGACATGGGTTCGAGCCCTTGTCCGGGAAGATCCCACATGCCACGGAGCAACTAAGCCCGTGCGCCACAGCTACTAAGTCTGCACTCTAGAGCCCGCGAGCCACAACTACTGAGCCTGCGTGCCGCAACTACTGAAGCCTGCGTGCCGCAACTACTGAAGCCTGCGTGCCTAGAGCCCGTGCTCCGCAACAAAAGAAGCCACTGCAATGAGAAGCCCATGCATCGCAACGGAGTAGCTCCCACTTACCGCAACTAGAGAAAGCCCTCGTGCAGCTATGAAGACCCAAAAGCAGCCAAAAATAAAAAAATAAATTAAATAAATAAATTTATTTTTTTAAAAAAAGAAGAAATGTGACCATCTATGTGCCATTTTGTGGGCAGTGAAGTGGTAAAGCAAATGTCACCTGTACAGGTGATATCAACCTCACTCCTAACATCCAAAGAAATGTCTGTCACTGCAAAGGCCATAGTTCCTACACCCCAAAAGACTAAATTTTTCCCTGGTCGTGGCTCTGTTCAATGGCAATTCTGTCCAATGGCACTTAGGGCAAAGGTCAAGACAACTGCCTAATGCAAACTCAGTTCCAGGTTCTGATTTTTTCAAATATATATGTTTAGTACATAAAATAAGCCACTGTGGGAAAATATGCTCCAGAGGCACAGAAGGCTTTGCAACAGAAATGGTAGGAACCTTAGTTGAAATGAGAGCTAACATCTGTACTGGGCTCACTGTGTATCAGATACCATTCCAGGTACTTCACATATGCAAGCTCATCTAATCCTCACAGCAACCCTAACAAAAGGGTCCTAGTGTTATTCTTATTTTACAGATGAGCATATTGCAGCTCTGAGAGGTAAAGTGACTGGGCCCAGGACACACAGCCAGCGAAGGCAGGAGTTGTCTTAACACTGCACTCTGCAACCTCAGTAACTGGCAGTAATCACCAATGCTATTTTTATTTTTAAGAAAAGTTTTAATATGCACTTTGATTATCCATTTATACCATTAATGCTGGAGTTAATTATCTGGTAGGAGTATGAAAGGTATGCGTAGTCAGTGTTCACGTCTATGCCTGAGACACATTAGTATCTTCTGGTGCTTAACTCCCACCCCCTTGACTCCTAAGTGGCATGGAAGGCAAGATACAGCTATCATTTGGCAATAAGAGGTACTTACCAAATCTACCCCTATTGCCTTCCTTCATGCTCCTGGTATTTGCCAAAAAGGTTTACACAAACAGAAAACTTCTGGGATACCAGTCTTACCTGCATAATTTTAATGAATCAACTCCAAAAGACATTCTGAACAGTAACATCCCCACCTCACTCCCTGGCCTCCCCACAACAAAAAAATTATTTGATCCCTTTGTAAACACTGGACTGTGAACTTCACCTATAGTATCTCACCTGATCCCTAGCTTAATCTGAATAGCAGATATTAGTCCCCATTTTACAGATGAAAAGACTGAGGAGGTTCAGAGTGGTTGAGGGTCTTGACCAAGGTTACAGCAGCTAGTAAAGGACACAGGGAGGGTTCTAAACCAGGTCTCTGTTTCCAAAAAGTCCAGGTCCTGCTGCCTTACATAATTTTAGGTTAATTCACACAGCTAGCCCAGAAAAAAACATTTTTTAGTCAAATGTCCTTATAAGAGCTGGAGATATTATAAATGTTATTGAATTTGAGGTTCTGCTAGTTGAGAACTATGACCAATTAAATAGCTATTTCTCTGTTCTGAGCTACATCAGGCTTGCTGGTAAGACTGGCAGGTCAGAAGAGTGATGGTAATGATTAACTCTGAGGTGTAATGCCATAAGGGAGAACAAAGATCAGATAATTGAACTCAAATATGGGTGGGGCATGGTGTTAAGGCTAACGATTTTAAAAATTGTATTAATAGTAACACTTCTGCTATCCTTTCTTTCAATGAGAATGTGACATGCAAAAAAATTTTTAGGGACTTCCCTGGTAGTGCAGTGGTTAAGAATCCGCCTGCCAATGCAGGGACATGGGTTCGAGCCCTGGTCCGGGAAGATCCCACATGCCGCGAAGCAACTAAGCCCGTGCGCCACAACTACTGAGCCTGCGCTCTAGAGCCTGCAAGCCACAACTACTGAGCCTGCACCACAACTATGGAAGCCCGCGCACCTAGAGCTCGTGCTCCACAACAAGAGGAGCTACCACAATGAGAAGCCCGTGCACTGCAACAAAGAGTAGCCCCAGCTCCCCGCAACTAGAGAAAGCCCATGCAGCAACGAAGACCCAATGCAGCCAAAATTAAATAAATTAAATAAATAAATCTTTTTTTAAAGTAAAAAAAATCTTGTTTAATTATTTTTCCCATGTTAATACAGGTCAAGTGGAGACATTAAATCTCTGTAGATTTCGTTTCTTTTTGTTACAAACACATTTTGTCATTCAAACACAACATCTCTCAGACTACTCCTTGCTCTTGAAAGCCTAATACTAATGCATCAGCTGCTACAAGCTATTTCTTGTTCTAGTTGAAAAGTTTCAAAAATCCCTAAGTAGACCATTTCTTCAAGGACTTTTACAAGGTTGCTGCTGTTTTCTAGGGAGCCCATCCCAAACTGTGGGAGTGAGTAGAATTGGAAATGGGTCAATGCCAGAACAGTCCTACGAATATCTGAATCAGAATAGAACACTCATGTATTAATTCAACAAACTGTTTTTGACCAATTTTCTTTTGTATCAAGCACTGCTCCTGCCACTGTGGTTAGAAGCAGGGACAAAAGAGGACCAGACCTGCCGCCATGGAAGTTTAAAACCTAGTGAGAAGGAGAGGGGGAGGTAAAAAAAACAAACATACTAACACCTGTAATGGGTAGAATTATGTCCTCCCAAAAGATATATGTTCAAGTTCTAACACCCGGTACCTATGAATGTGACCTTACTTGAAAATAAGGTCTTTGCTTATGTAATCAAGCTAAGATGAGGTCATGCTGGATTAGGGTGGGCCCTAAACCCAAAGACTGGTGTCCTTATAAGAGGAGGGAAATTTGGACACAGACACATGGGGGAAGAGGCCATGTGAAGGGAGAAGCAGAGGTTGGAGTGATCTGCAAGTCAAGGAAGGCCAAGGATTGCTGGTAACCACCAGAAGCTAGGAGAGAAGCAAGATCATCCCTAGGGCCTTTGGAGGGAGCATGGCCCTGCTGACACCCTAATTTCAGACCTCTGGCCTCCAGGATTGCAAGGGAATAGATTTCTGTTGTTTTAAGGCAGCCAGTTTGTGGTACTTTGTTATAGCAACCCTAGGAATGGAACACAACATCTAATATGATATTGGAGAATGACAAATGGTATGAAGAACAAAAAGCAGGATAAGGAGATGAAGAGTGACTGGGGAGGGAGGGGCTATTTATTTTTTCTTTTTCACATCTTTTTTTTTTTAGATTTTTTTTATTGAGTTATAGTTGTATAATTTTTAATAAATTTATTTATTTATTTTTGGCTGCATTGGGTCTTCATTGCTGCGCGTGGGTTTTCTCTGGTTTCATCGAGCAGGGGCTACTCTTTGCTGCGGTGCGTGGGCTTCTAATTGCAGTGGCTTTTGTGGTGGCTTTTCTTGTTGTGGAGCATGGGCTCTAGGCACAGAGGCTTCAGTAGTTGCAGCATGCAGGCTCAGTAGTTGTGGCTCACGGGCTCTAGAGCACAGTCTCAGTCATAGTGGCGCATGAGCTTACTTGCTCCGTAGCACGTGGGATCTTCCCAGACCAGGGCTGGAACCCGTGTCCCCTGCATTGGCAGGCAGATTCTTAACCACTGTGCCACCAGGGAAGTCCATATAGTCGTATAATATTATATGTTACAGGTGTACAATATAGTGATTCACAATTTTTAAAGGTTATACTTCATTTATAGCTATTATAAAATATTGGCTATATTCCCTGTGTTGTACAATATATCCTGGCAGCTTATATATTTTATACATAATGGTTTGTACCTCTTAATCCTCCACCCTTATATAGCCCCTCACCACTGGTAACCACTAGTTTGTTCTCTCTGTGAGTCTGCTTCTTTGTTTTATTCACTAGTTTGCTGTATTTTTTAAATTCCACATATAAGTGATATCATATAGTATTTGTCTTTCTCTGCCTGACTTATTTCACTTAGCATAATACCCTCCAAGTCCATCCATGTTGCAAATGGCAAATTTTCATTCTTTTTTATGGCTGAGTAGTATTCCATTGTGTATATGTGTGTGGGGTGTGTGTGTGTGTGTGTATACACACCACATCTTCTTTATCCATTTGTCTGTTGATGAGCACTTAGGTTGCTTCCATATCTTGGCAACTGTAAATAATGCTGCTATGAACATTGGGGTGCATGTATCTTTTCAGATTAGTGGTTTGGGGTTTTTTTTTTTGAATATATACCCAGGAGTGAAATTGCTGCATCATATGGTAGTTCTATTTTTAGTTTTTTGAGAAATCTCCATTCTGTTCTCCACAGTGGCTGCACCAATTTACATTCCCACCAACAGTGTATGAGGGTTCCTTTTTCTTCACAGCCTTGTTAACATTTATTTGTGTTCTTTTTGATGATGGCCATTCTGATAGGTGTGAGGTGATATCTCACTGTGGTTTTGATTTGCATTTCCCAGGTAATTAGGGATGTTGAGCATTTTTTCTTGTGCCTGGGAGGGGCAATTTTAGATAGTTCAGTCAAGGTCAGGTGACAGTACATAGGCATAGAATTGTCAAATCAGTCCCACCAGATCCAGAGGTTATCTCATCAGCTTGGGCTACCATGACAAAATACCAGAGACTGGGTGGCTTAAAAACAACAGACACTTACTACTCACATTTCTGGAAGTTGGGAAGTCCAAGATCAAGGTGCTGGCAAGGCAGGTTTCATTCTGAGGCCTCTGCTCTTGACTTGTAGGAGGCCTCCATCTGCTGTGTGCTCACATGACCCCCTGCTTTGTGCTTGTATGTATAAACTTAATTACTTCCTTACAGCCACACTGGAAGCTGGGGCTTCAACGGACGATTCAGTGGGGGCACACACATTCAGTCCATAATAGAGATCTTATCCAAAATCAAATTCTACTAATAATTCAAAAGATAGAGTGACCATGAGACTCAGGTGAAGCAAGAAGTCTGAGATGGCCAGCACTACTCCTCAAGTCCTTCTTTGTGCAATAGGACACACACTAGCTCAGGCTCACATACGTGCCCTCTATGGGATGAAAGCAGGACTATTTCAGTGATACAATAGGTCCATTTCATACTCTAATAATTACATGGTTGACACTGACATTTTCCATAAATCCCATTAATTCCAAGTTTGTTTATCATACGTAAACTCAACCAACAGGTATGTCCTACTAAAAGCATTCCATACCATGAATGAGGACCAGAACCAGCCACATAATACAATATGAAAATGAGGGGCCCTTTGTTCAAATATTATTCATTTCAAGATGGTGACTGCAGAGCATTTAAACCAAGTGTAGGGCCCTTCTAAGTACAGGGCCCTGTGTGACTGATTAAGGACCCTCCCTTGTCTTTCTGTGATGAACCCCCTCAGGAGGACCCATAAGCACATTTACTAGGAGATTTGACCTTATCATATCATTTCGTTCTTTTTTTTTTTTTTTTTTTTGCGGTACGCGGGCCTCTCACTGTTGTGGCCTCTCCCTTTGCGGGCCACAGGCTCCAGACGCGCAGGCTCAGCGGCCACGGTTCACGGGCCCAGCCGCTCCGCGGCATGTGGGATCTTCCCGGTCCGGGGCACGAACCGGTGTCCTCTGCCTCGGTAGGCGGACTCTCAACCACTGCGCCACCAGGGAAGCCCCCATTTCTTTCTTTTATTGTTCTCTCTACCCTGGCTTCCCCAGGCTAAAGGAAGGTGGATGATGGACCAGCTGCAACCACTCTTTTGAAGGAGGGAGGAAGGGACAGAAAACAAGATCAGAGGTGTGATGAGACCTCATTGGCTGACTTTGAGTAGGGGAGTCACATGACCTAACTTTACATTCCTGCATGTCACTCCAGCTGTCGTGACAAATAAAGACATTCCTTGTGACCCTGAAAGTAACAGAATCATGGAAGAAATGGCCAGAACTGCCCCATTCAGGCCTAGCACAGCAGGTAACAGAAAGCTTCTATGTTAATGGTCTGATTTTGAATTACACTTTCATCTCCATGACTATTTTTTAATGCCTGTCCCCTAATAAATGGTTAGCTCTGTGAAGAAAGAAGTGACTTGCCTGTAATTGTCTATCTGGTGGTTAGAACTGTGCCCAGCACTTATTAACACTGAATAAATATTTGTTGAATGAATTAGTATTTTTGAAGCCAAAAGTTTTTGTTGTTGTTTTCTCTTGTTTTGTTAATTGTAGTAAAATAGACATAACAAAATTTATCATTTTAACCATTTTTTCGTGTGCATGTCAGTGGCATTAAATACACTCACATTGTTGTGCAACTATCACCACTATTCTCTCTAGAACTTTTCACATTCTAAACTGAAACTCTGTACTAATGAAACAATAGCCCCCATTATCCCCTCCCCTCCAGCCCTGGAGGCTCAGACAAATTGTAACCTCCCAAGGTCACACAGTGCTAAGCAGCAGTTTGGGATTGGAGTGCCAGTTTGGAAGGTATAAGAGATGTGAAGGATTTGCTTTGCATCTTTCAACACACTCTTGGCATTTCATCAAGAAGGAGCTTCCTACTTTTATAAACTTTGTATCCTTAAATCATATCTTGATGGGATTTGGCCAGGCAAGTAGGACAAAAAAAACACATTTACAGGACAGAGGTGCTAAATATCACATATTTTCCCTTTAGAACATGAAAATAATAAAAATCAGTAGGCATTAATTCCCTCCTTCCTATGAGCAAGAATCCTGGAATCCTGAGTTCATTTTTACCTAACAGCAACTTCAGGGGATCCAAAGAGTCATCAAAGGCCACCAAGATTGTAAAACTCCTCTGAAATGCACATTAATTATTCAGACTCACCAAGAGTCGTTGACCAAATTAAGACAGACAATTAAGCAAACTGAGTTATCAATAAGTACAAGAACAATTTGCCTGTATGTAAGTTACCCACAATAAACTTCGTAATCGCACCTTATGGAGTTGCCTGCTTCATTTTTCAGTCTCAAAGTTCCCTCCTAGTTCGAAGGATATTATTAAATATTTCCACCTTCTAACAAACCCATAAGAACAACGGCATAGGACATTTGTCATCCAGCAAGTCTCAGAAAAATCTACAGTATGTAAAATCCACTAATATCAAAGCGAGTTCTCTTTCAAAAGGCAAGGAAACTAACACACTTGAATCACATAATCCTTGAAACGCACTGCAGGAGATGTTATCCTCTATCCCATGCAAAGGAGGCATCTGAGCCAGAGAGGTTCATTTGTTCATTCCTTCCTTCCTTCCTTCATTCATCCAACAAATACTGAGCACTCCCTATGAGTCAGGATTGTTCAGGGTGCTAGGGATATAGTGGTGAACTCAGGAGTCCAAGTCCCTCATTTCATGAAACTCAAGTTTTGTTTGTCAGTCCTCCCAGCCCAACTCCAGCCCCCCTGTTCTGACTTCCTCCCAATCCCACAGCAGCCCACCCAGCTGGCCCCAAATTGCTAACGGCATGGGTGTGTCCTTCCCTCCCTGGCCCCACTGCACTCTTCAGGACCAAACATTAGATTTATGATAAACATGTACTACTTCCAGTGATTTGACAGCCTGTCACCTCCCCACCACCCTGGAGGAATTTCACTAACTTCTTCAAAACCTAATTCAGAGCCCCAGAGTCTGACCTTCATGGTTTGAAGAGTTCAAGGAGACTGTGTCAGTGGAGAAAAAAAATAAGCTTTTAAATTCAAAACACTTTGGGAGGGGGGGGATATGGGGATATATGTATACATATAGCTAATTCATTTTGTTGTACAGCAGAAACTAGCACACCATTGTAAAGCAATTATACTCCCATAAAGATATAAAAAAACCAAGTACACCTGCAACTAATATAACACTGTAAATCAACTACACTTCAAATTTTTAAAATAATAAATAAATAATAGAAAACAATATAAAAAAACAGATATTAAAAAAAAACACTTTGGGAGTTGTCTTCTCAATAAGTTCATGGCATAGGAAAAAGGCAGAGGGAAAGTAAGGACTGTTACTTTACAAAGATTCAAGAAACACAACAGCCAAATGTCAGGGTGTGGACCATGTCTGGATCCCGATGGGAAAACCCATTATAAAAAGACATGATGGGGACTTTCCTGGTGGCACAGTGGTTAAGAATCCACCTGCCAATGCAGGGGGCACGGGTTCAAGCCCTGGTCTGGGAAGATCCCACATGCCACGGAGCAACTAAGCCTGTGCGCCACAACTACTGAGCCTGCGCTCTAGAGCCCTTGAGCCACAACTACTGACCCCTCGCACCACAACTGAAGGCCGCACGCCTAGAGCCCATGCTCCGAAACAAGAGAAGCCACTGTAATGAGAAGCCCGCGCACCGGAACAAAGAGTAGCCCCCGCTCACCGCAACTAGAGAAAGCTCACGCTCAGCAATGAACACCCAACGCAGCCAAAAAAAAATACATGATGAAGACAATCCAAAAACTGAACTATAAACCAGGTGTTACATGAGATTAAGGAATTATTGTTGATTTGTAAAATGTGATGATCACTGTAGTGATATAAGAGAATGTCCTTTACTTTATAGAGATGCCTCGAACTGTTTAAGGGAGAAATACCATGTTGACTGCGATTTGTTTTGTTTTGTTTTGTTTTGTTTTTGGCCATGCTGCGTGGCAAGTGGGATCTCAGTTCCCTAACCAGGGATCAAACCCATGCCCCCTGCAGTGGAAGTGTGGAGCCCTAACCACTGGGCAACCAGGGAATTCCCAGGATTTGCTTTAAAATAGTATAGCAAAATATAAAGGTGAATGCAATATACAAGAAATTAATAATTGTTAAATCTAGAACAGCACTATCCAACTGAACTTTCTGCAGTGAGGGAAATGTTCTGTATCTAAGCTGTATGATATGGTAGTCAGGAGACAAAGATGGCTGCTGAGCCCTTGCAGTGGCTACTGAGACAAGAAACTGATTTTTTTTTTCCAATTAGTTTAAGTTTAGATAGCCACTTGTGGTCTATGATGGCTATATGAGGTTTCACTTATTCTCTCTACTTTCATGCATGCTTGAAGATTTGTATAATAAAAATTTATAAAAATGACTTAGCAAAAGACGACATTTTGTCCCTGGGTAACCTTGGGCATGTGGCTCATTCTCTTAGTTTTCTCATCTGTAAAACAGGTATTCTTAACTGCTGCCCTCCTCACGCTCTATTGTAAAGCCTGAAATTTCACGTGCTGCCTTGGCCTGTTTGAGCCTCACAGGGCCCCAAAGGCCTTACTGTGGGTTCCCCTGCTGTTGCCATATATGCCCCCTTCCAGAAGGAAAGGCTCCCCACCTTGTCACTCAGGGCAGCAACCCAAGGGTCCCTAACCCGCACCTAAACTGTCTCTATAAAACAAGTACACCTGTCTTAGACAAGGAGGCAAGGAAGCCCCCCAGTTCTAATGAAGACCTCCAGGCAAATTTGCTGAAAACCAAAAAGGACTGTATCTTCTAGCTGTGTTTATATGACAGGAACGAGAAGGCTTAACCACAAGAAACCAGTATAAGCTGCCTGAACTTCAAAATGGGACAAAGTTTGCTCTACATATCACTACCATCTCATTGTGATAAAATCTCCACCTGCTAGTGCCATATTGGTTCAGCCTGTTTGGACCCAGATACCAAATGGCCAGACAAGGCAGAAAAGAGGTGTGAACTGCATTCTGGGATATCCCCACTCATTTCCATGAATCGGATGACAAAAGACTCCCGCCCCCAATAACCTCCTTCATCCTTTCCTATAAAAATCTTGCTCCTGCTTGTAATTAGGAAGAAGTTGTCTTTAGAGCATGAGCTCCCCTTCTCCATTCTCTGGCCATTGAATAAAAGTTTGTCTTTCTTGCACCAAACTCAGTTTCCTTATTGGCAGTTTGAACCTGAGCAAGGAAGAACTCCCTGACTGAACCAAGAGGGGCGTCGGTTCAGCTAGGGCCACACAAGGAGGGCCTTGCATCTCATTCGGTAACAACCTGCCTAGTTCCCCTGTTGCTGAGACAGCTGCACCACACTCAGTCGGCTGAGTGAAACCCTAATGGGTTTCACTTCCCTGCTAGCCCAAGAAGTCAATCACATCCTCCTCAGGAACCAGGGGTCACCTTACCCTCCTGTTACTACCCAATCTGCCCACCATGGTCCTTGCTTGTTCACTCAGAGAAAAAACCCCCTGTGGCCCTGCAGGGCATGCAGAGTCCTCCTCCCCCAGGGCTGTAAGTACATGTGTGACTCATAAACAGCTGTCCATCTCATCTGTGCAGTGTTGCCGTGTTCTGCGTTCAGGCAATTTCATATTATTTAGGGTAGGAGATTCCCTCCCTCACCAGTGTAGTGACTAGAAGACAATCAGAATACCCCTCCCCCATCTAAGAAGGTATTTTTGAGGATTACTTGAAATACATACACAAAAGTGCTTTTTAAATCTCAACACATGAGTTAAATGCAAGGCATTATAAGTTAGAACGCAAGGGATTGTAAGTATTGCTCTTGGTTTTGTTAATTCTGACAATTGAAAAAAGAATTCTCAGACTAGTAATAGTAATACTAACTGGTGGGTGAATACCTTGCCCAAGTTTATTATTTACACTTTATTAACTTTTTGATAGTCAAATAGAGTTGTATCACGCATTATATTCTCGAAGGCGTAGTTTTTTTCATGCCACAATAAATCATAAACGTATTTTCACTGCTGTTTAATCCCTTTTAAGAGCCCCACAATGTTCCAATGCATAAAAATATCTTAATTCAACCAACTTCCAAGCCGATCTCATTCATTTCCAGGACTTTAAATATCATCTAAGTGGTGCTGGTTTATGAATGTATGTCTCTATCCCATTCATTCCTAAATTTGAGATTCATACACGCCACTGCCTGATTGCCCTCTCCACTCTGATATGTCATAGGCATCACAAACTTATTGCGCCCCAAACAGAACCCCTAATTTCCTCCAGTTTCTTATATCCAGCTTTTTCATTCTGCGTTTTCCCTCATTAATAAGTTAAATGAAATTCTCACACATGTTCACTATGCATTTTATAAAAACTATGCTTTTCAACATTTTGAGAATTACATTTTAACAATCATCATGAAGATATGGTAATCACCACCCTCCTATATGTTACTTTTTGTACTTTTCAGATTACTTCTGGAAAGGAAGGAGTTACAGCAGTCCATGACTCCCTCCTTCCCAGCCGGGGAATACCTGGAAATGAATGGCCTCCACCACTCATTTCAAGACTTCCTTGAAAATAGGCTAACGGTATCTACTAGAAGAAAGAGACCAGGAAGAGCTTATCTCTAAAATAATTTTAGCAGGATGTACCTGGCTTGTCTAGATTGATTACTGAGAGTAAACCTGGAATTTGTGGACAACGACTGGCTAGAGAATAGGTAGTAATCACGCAGACATTTCTAATTAATGGAGGCTAAAACTGGGAAACCGCAAAGCCAACAATGCTTCACCTGAGGACAATGATCCACACCCATCACTGGGAACTCACCGATGAAACCAAAACTAACCCAGAACAAGAGGAAGCTGTAGCTGACAGATCTGGGCTCCTTCATAAAAGGAATGCAATGTTTGTGCCTACATCTCGCTTGCAATCTTTAATCACTAGTAAGGATAAGCATTAGATTATATGTATGATTCACTTGAGGTTGATTTGACTCGTCAATTCTTTGTGCTAATATAATCTCCTTAAGAAAAGTTCCCAAAGTGAGAATTACTTAAAATTCTCACTTTGGAAGAGCAAACTTTTTAAAATTGAAATTGATTTTTTGGAAATAGCAATTTTGAAAGTGGAAGAAAAGGTATGCACCATTAAAATTCTGATCCATTCTGTGATGTTATCCCCACTTCAGAGAGTCTTGTCCACTTTCAATGATACTAACAGAGCATGAGTGTGCCCCCTTCACACACACACACACACACACACACACACACACACACACACCAGCTCTAGGCTCAGTATCACCTTTGCCACCATGATCAGTGGAAAACAAAGGTGTCTCATTTCTGGAATAAGAGTGATCAGATAGTCTGGGGAAGAGAACTCAGCCAAGTCCCCCCAAATTATGATGCCATTTCCTTGGAGGGGGTCAGAAGAACACATCAACAGTCTATCAGCCATTTCCCTATATCTGCCTTCCCAAAGGACCTAACAGTAGGCACCTGACAACTGCTCACCTCAGTTACACGTAGCAACAACTCTCGGAGAAACCAGACATCCAACAAGAGTAGAAGCCTTTGAACCAAGTGTAAGAAACCTATGCCCTGTAGACACCAGAGCCCTGGAATACGGGCTGGGGCCCTGGAGCTCTCTTGGGCGTGCCATTTCACTTCTCTGGGATATACAATTCCGGGGACTGTTGGTCAGAAATGAAATGAACTTCAGACAACTCTGCCAGCTCTCTGATTTTATAAGAGAGGAAATCAAACCTCAAAGCACTTAAGGTTCATCTTTTCTTCATTCAACAAGTATGTGTTGAGTGGCTAATGTATTCAGTGCCGGGCTTTGTGCTAGGAGGTGGGGATAGAGAAGAAAACAAGACAGGATTATCCCTGACCTCACAGAGCTTAGTCTAGTGCTGGGGATGGGGAGGTATTTCTTCACATAATTTCAGGGACCACTTGGAGAATCTAATGAACTCTCTTTTCAAAAAAATTAAGTAATTGTACATGCATATGCCCCCCCACATGCACACAGTTCAGCCTATACATTCTGGTAGATTCACTGACTCCTAGAAGCCTGCCCATCCACGGATCTCCCAATTTAAAAATCGTTCATTAATGCAAAACATACTGTCACTGCACTAAGCCATTATATTTCAAATCCTTACACCAGTCCATCAAATAGAAATTAATAGTCTCATTTTACGGAGGAAGAAACCAACATGCCAGACTTAACAAACATGCTCAGATCACACTGCACGCCTCTGTTACATTAGATCGGTTCTTTGTGCGCAAGTAACAGATGGCAAATTCATGAATAAAAGGAATGAATAGAGAGGATGTTAGGTAACTTGAAGAACCAAAAAGAAGGCTATGGAATTGGGCTCAAAACAGTGGTAATTCGGGCAGCTCCGCAGTTTTACATTTTCCCCCCAATCTCTGAATGACTGCTGTTAAAAAACAACAGGCCAAAATGGCGTCGCTTATGCTTTCCCACGTCACCAAACCAAGACTGAACTTAATCACAGTTTCCGCTCTCCCAGAAACGGAGTCTTAAACCAGCCACTCAGAAATCGCCTGGTCAGCACTAGTGCTATCACCGGCAGAAACTGTTAACTTCCGGGAAATAAAACTAGAATCTGGGTAATAAAATAAAGTCTAACCTTTTGTTTTTCTTTTGGGCTTAGTCTAGTTTCACTTACTCACAGGGTGCTGCGTACGGAGGCCTCACACCCGGCCACTCAGACCTGCGTTCCTCACGAGAAATGGCGGCGCCGGCAAGACGGGCCGTGTGCAGAAGCGCGCACACGGCACCTCGATTCAAGATGGCGGCCATGGGCGGTGCGCAGAGAGGCTTCACCCTGCTCTGGGACCTGGAGCCGTGAGCAGCGCGTCTGCGTCAGACCTGGTGGAACCCCGCCCCCTCCCGGCTATAAAGCTGCCCTGCCCACAGCCTTCCGGGGAGAGCATCTACTCAGAGCTCACGTCTCTCCGTTCTTTACTCCAAGGATAAAGCTTTCCTTTGCTTCTGAACCAGACTCAGTCTCGGTCTCATTCTCTTGGCTCAATGGACACTGGACAGAAAGAACGCTTGTTGGGGACCGATTCAGGAAGGTAATAGGTCATCTGCCTGATAGACGCCCCCTCATCATCCCCTAAAGAAAAGTGACCATGCAATAACCAAGCCACTTTTTGCCTAGTATAACTTCCTTATTCCTACTCCCTTCTGCCTATAAAAGTCTCTCATTTTGTACAGCTGCTCGGAGCTCCTTCCTATCTGCTAGATTGGATGCTGCCTGATTCTAATTGATTTTTGTTCAAATAAACAATTAAAAGTTTTAATATGCTCTAGATTATCGTTCAACACTGTCCTCAAAATTTAGAGCCCTGAACCATTGACAAAGACTCTTTTTTTGGTATTTTATTGAAGTATAGTTGATTACAATGTTGTGTTAATTTCTGCTGTACAGCAAAGTGATTCAGTTACATGTATATATACATTCTTTTTCATATTCTTTTCCATTATGGTTTATCACAGGACATTGAATATAGTTCCCTGTGATATACAGCAGGACCTTGTTGTTTATCAAAGACTCTCTTCTTGACCAAACTTGTCAGGCTCCTCTGACCGCTCTTTTCAATGAGGCCTCAACCTTCAGGCTTTCGTGTTCATTGCATTGCCTGGTTTTAGCAAAACTCCTGTCAAGTCAATTTAGCCAGACTCTCCACCCTCAAAATCTGATCAAATTCCTCATCTGCCACCGTTCCCCAGGTACTATCTGATCACCTTGGGCTATCTTCAGCAAGATTCCTGTTAGGTCAGTTTAGTAAGAATTACCCTACCCTCTTTAGTAATTTTCCATCACTGACCACTCCCCTCCTTAGCTCCTTGGCTATAAATCCCCACTTCTCATGTTGTATTTGGAGTTGAGCCCAATCTCTCTCCCCTACTGCAAACTCCATTGCAGTAGCCCCTTGAAGAAAGTCTTTGTTATTCTTCTTTAGTAAGTGTCAGAAAAAATGTTTTTTCTTTGACACCATAGATTCCCCCGGGTTGGCTCATGTGACCACATGCGGCCAAGGGACAGTCCTTGCAAGGCTGTGTACTGTGGAAGAGCAGTACACAGCCTTGTGGGAGAGCATCTCTGAAAGAAGTGGGATGCGTTAACTTTTTTTTTTTTTTTTTTTTTTTTTTTTTTGCGGTACGCGGGCCTCTCACTGTTGTGGCCTCTCCCACTGCGGAGCACAGACTCCAGACGCGCAGGCTCAGCGGCCATGGCTCACGGGCTCAGCCGCTCTGCGGCATGTGGGATCTTCTCGGACCGGGGCACGAACCCGTGTCCCCTGCATCGGCAGGCGGACTCTCAACCACAGCGCCACCAGCGAAGCCCAGGACGCATTAACTTTTAAACTAAAGTAGGGAGATCAAAAATGCCAACAAGTTTATAGTAAAAATGGCAGGTGTAGGGCTTCCCTGGTGGCGCAGTGGTTGAGAGTCTGCCTGCCGATGCAGGGGACACGGGTTCGTGCCCCGGTCCTGGAAGATCCCACATGCCGCGGAGCGGCTAGGTCCGTGAGCCATGGCCGCTGAGCCTGCGCGTCCGGAGCCTGTGCTCCACAATGGGAGAGGCCACAACAGTGAGAGGCCCGCGTACCGCAAAAAAAAAAAAAAAAAAAAAATGGCAGGTGTAGAATAATGGTTTGTAAGCAAATCTGACCAGGGTATCTTCACCCTCTTTTCCATTTTCTGATTTGAGCAGAAGTCAGGCTCATTGGTAATCAGTCAACATAACTAATCAATGCTTCTCTCTGCCCTGAATTTGTGATTCAATTATCCTAATGATGTGCCAGAAATGTTTAGTCATCTCTGACCCGCGAGCTCTCAGAAAGTAAATATAAAGCCAAATGGATTGTTAGGCTGTGTCCCTGGCCTTGGATGAGTCTCATGAGTAAGGAGGTGTCATGGAAGAGTGTAGTTTTGCCTTCCCAGCATCAATCCCTCCTTCTTCTGATAACAGCATCCTGACTCCCCTGCTCTGTCCTGACTCCCAAGAGGGAGTATAAGACCCAGGCTTGGCCAATCAGAAATACTCAGCATTAGTCCCAGGACTGAAAACATTTGGGAAATTATTGGGAAATATATATTTTTTCCCAGGTTTGCTAGCCTGGAAAGGAAAGACTTGGGCTAATATTTGTTTATTTCACCACTTAAGCACCTAGATCCAGCCAGGCCTGAAGATCTCTAAACTTTTCAGTTAGGTCATTCAATGGTATTTGTGTGTGTGTGTGTTTTAATATTAAGTTTATCACTTGGAAACAAACAAAAATGTCTAGTATAAAGGTGTTCTACCATGTCTAATCATGTAGTGATACCAATGACTTTTTGTTTGATACTAAAGGTGTTTTGTTTGCTTTTTGATTAACCACATAATATAACATAGACACGGAGTAAGAAGAAAAACACAAGACAGCAAAATGACAAAGACAGCCACATTTGTACCCCAGCTGACACTTTCCCTGTTCCATCCGTCTCTGTTTCCAGGCTCCGTTTTTGTAGTCACCAGATATTATCAGGATGCTGGGTTATGTACCATTCACAACTTTGAAGCATAGGAATATACCACCTATTTTAAATAAATTAACAAAATTAAATAACTAAGGACCCAGGACCTGAATGTATTTTTGTCAAATACAAATGATTTGCATATTAAGAAGCAGCTTGAAAGAAGGTGATGCAAAACCCGATGGAATAAACTAATAATGGTGGAACTTCAGATGTTCATCTAATACAATGAACTGAATGTTTATGTCCCCCCAAATTCATATGTTGAGATCCTAACTCCTGGTGTGATAGTATCAGGAGATGAGGCCTTTGGGAAATGATTAGGTCATGAGGGTGGAGCCCTCATTAATGGGATTAGTGCTGTCATAAAAAAGACCCCCACAAAGCTCCCTTTCCGTTATCCATCATGTGAAGATACAGCAAGAAGACACCATCTATGAACCAGGAAGCAAGTCCTCACCAGACACCAAATCTGCTGGCACCTTAATTTTGGACTCCCCAGCCTCCAGAACTGTAAGAAAGAAACGTTTGTTGTTTAAGCCACCCAGGCTATGGTATTTCTGTTATAGCAGCCCAAACAGACTAAGACATCTGATATAGAATTATTGCGCATACACCATGTGCCAGACAAAAATATACAAGTGTTCTCTTCTCCCAAAGAATTTACAACTTCAGGAAGAGATAAGTAATGAAACTGTTACACAGCAGAAAGGTAAGTAATAAAATGAAAACATTTCTTGGACACCTAACCTCTGGGGAGGGAGACAGCCACCAGGAGAGGCTTCCTCTGAGCCCAGCACATTATTTCTAGCCCTAGCACAGTGTCTATCACAAAGTGATCGCTCTGTAAATATTTCCTATGCAATGAACAAGCTGGGATGACACCTGGGCCTTTAGGGACCTTGGATCTGCCTCCTTGGATGCTGCCCCTGCAGCTCTCTCCAGAGGGCACTCGATCAGCCTGAGAGGGGCTGCCAACATGCTAGCTTAGCTTACTCAGCTGCGGTCTCTCCTTAGATCATTAACATCCTATTTTCAGGGCAGTAGGCTCCTGACTCCTAGCAATTAGAGAGTTTTGCACAAGATAAACAAACACAGGATTGCCTTAGGGCAAAACTCAGGTTCTATATGTTATAGTCTAGGAGTTTTGAAGGCTTGAAGAGTGAAGACTGGGAGCTGGGGTGTGCTCTGGGCCTGGCTGCAGCTATCCTAGAACAGTTCCAAAGGAAGCTGAGAAGGTAGAGGCATCGACCAGTGACCCCCTAATTGTGTTGATCAAAGTGAATGAATTACGGTGAAAAGCCAACTCCATGGGCTGGAGGACCCAGTGCTGATCTACCTGGCAGCACACATATGTCCAAGACCTCAGCCCACACATTATAAAGGGTGTGCTTGAGCACTACCCGCCGAGCAGAGAAGGGAAGAAATGGAGTAAGGAAGAGCGGACAACAGCTTAGAGAGGTGAGAAAGCAGAAAACTCTCACGGAACTGGAGAGTAGCTTCAGGTATATAAGTACTGTGTGTGTGTGTCTGTGTCCATGTGTCTTCACTCTTCATGCCCCCGTCAGGGCAGAATTCCCATTAGGCACAGCGGGCACAATACCTAGGGCCCATGACTCTTTAAGTATCTTTTTTTTGTTTGTTTGTTTGTTTGTTTTTTTGCAGTACGCGGGCCTCTCACTGTTGTGGCCTCTCCCATGGCTCACGGGCCCAGCCGCTCCGTGGCATGTGGGATCTTCCCAGACTGGGACAGGAACCCGCGTCCCCTGCACCGGCAGGTGGACTCTCAACCACTGCGCCACCAGGGAAGCCCTAAGTATCTTTTTCTTTTTTTTTTGGCTGTGCTGCACGGCTTGCGGGATCTTAGTTCCCCAACCAGGGATCAGGGATTGAATCTGGGCCCTGGCAGTGAAAACACCCAGTCCTAACCACTGGACAGCCAGGGAATTCCTAAGTATCATTTTTTAATTTTATTTTAAAATCAGAAGAAACAAATGAATATGACAACAATGATTCCAGCCTGGGTTTTATTCACCTCTATACCAACACAGCTATAAAATATTATTTTTGTATTTTTTTATGGAGAAAGCGGCCCATGATGGCAAAAGTGCCTAGAACCCATAAAGCGGTAAGGTGCCCACGGCCCCAGTATCTAGAACACCACACGAGCTGGCAAAACTCAATAAACTGCTGAATGAAGGAGTGAACTGTAAGTGGTCCTGTTTGACTGGAAAGCAGGACATGTGTTGGACAGACAAGAACTAGTGGATTACCTTGACTGCTGGTTCAAAAGCTTGGACATGATCTTACGGGATACAGGGAGTCCTGAGACGTGAGTGACAGTCCAGCTGGAGCGTGCAAAGCCTCCTTTGGCCGTTCTGGAGGAAGGTAGAGACTGGAGGCAGGGCCAGCACTGAGGTGGAAGCAAGGAGGACACTCAAGGAGCAGGATGCCCTTTTGGTAAAGCATCACTTCTGGCCAGTGTTTCCCAAAGTGCAGCACCCAAACCTCTGCCGGCACTTGGACAATTTGGGGTAGCAAGTTCCCATGGCATCAGACAACCTCCCTCTTCACTCATCTCCCAGGGCTGCTTGTTCCATCAAGGGAAAAGTCTGTTTGGTGAAAGTCTATTTTTAAACCCTCTCTAACCCTGCCTCATATCCCTTTGTAACAGTGGGAAGAGGACCAAGGTCTTCGGGGGCAACTGTATCTGGTTATTACTTGATAATGTTATTTCTGTTTTCATCGTATTTATTTGCCAAGTTGTCTTCTGTTTATACCAAGCAATCCAGGATTTTCCATTTATCATAGTGAGATCAAGTTTCTTGCTAAAAGAATTATCTGAATAAATAAAAGGGCAAGTCAATTAAAAGTAACATGAAAGCAGTTATGGAGACTGTGGACAAATATGACTAAAATAAACATCAAGGTGGTACTCAAACGTCTGGAGTTTGGGGTACGTTTTTCTGTGCAAAAGGCAAAACCTGATATATTGTCCTATGTTTTCTCTCGTTCTCCACCCCACCAATTGTTCCAGAAATGCTTTTTCTGCAGATGGACTTGCAGGCCTTGGAGCAGAAAGAAGGCACTCCCAGGGAGGCCCCTGGCACACACTCAAGATTCGGGAAGAGGAAGATTTGCCCTCCTGCTTCCACCTCTTCTCTCCTCTCTAGATGACAGCAGACATCCGAGACCAGGACAGTGTCAAGAACTGCAGAGGATCAGAGATTTCAGCCCTCTTGCATGCTAACAAGTTAGTCAACCATAGTTTTATGGATATTGGTAAAAGACATGAGACTCCTGCCTCAGAAAAAAAGGACAGTTTATTCCTCACAGAAGTAGCCAGAGTATGAACATTTTTCGTGCTGGTTCCCCCAACCCAAATTCTGACAGGGCATCGTGAAGAGGGTCAGGTTACAGCTGCACACACGGTGGGTTGCAATATAGGAGAGGACCCCCTAGCTTAGGGAGCCTGAACCTATTACAACAGGCAGTAAGCAAGCCAGCCCTTTGCTCCAGAGAGAGGCATTATCTTAATTATGTTGGACAGTAAGCATGCCTGCCCTTTGACCTGAGGGGACATACCGTCTCTATCTTCATTACACAAACATGCTTGAAAAGTCCAGAGCAAAAGGCAGTTACTGCCTTCTTCATAAGGTATGAAAAAGAGGCCCATGGAGAACAGCCTCCCAAGAGCCAGCAGCTCGTACTTCATCAGAGCCTTAGCTACCCTCCAAAGCCGGCCCTGTGTAGTAGGCATATTGGAGTTTGTAGCCAGACACGCATTGTTAACATTAATTGAAAACTTCTCAGGCCCTTAAGGCGCATTGTCTCATGGCAATAGCTCCTTGAGGTGGCTATTATTCCCATTTTATAGATGAAGAAGCTAAGGTGAATAAGGTGTCCAAGATCGCTCAGTTAGAAGTGGGAGAGCGGGATTCTAACACAGCCCGGTCTGACTTCAGATTACTGATATCCCTGCTATACAAACATTTATTTCCCAAATAAAGTTAGATGGCCAGGAATATTTATGCTTGCTTTTTACCCACTACACTCTCCTGCACTGCATTTTTCAAAGGCAAGACTAGTCCAGGGAAAGGCTTTCCTACATTCCAGCTGGGCCCTGGGCCAGCTCCAGTGGTGATCTAGTGGTCTACCTCATCTCCTTATGGATCCTGGCTCCTTGAAAGTCAAGGTTCCAGCAGAGCCACAGCCTCTGTTACCACCCCTGGAGCCAGGGATGGTTTTACTTTGGCTCAAGATAGAGGAAAAGACCTGGGTGGGAGCTGGGCATGAGGGTCACAACTGGGGGCAGGCAGAGACACTGGGGTGCACAGTTGCCTAGCATCTGAGTGAATAACTGAGGCTGATTTAATGAGTCATAAATAAAAATGCCTAAATGAGGGAAGAAGGACTAAGATTCATGATGACAAAGCTTCACTCAATCACTAGATACTAATTATGATCCTTTGTTAACCTAATATTCATGTTCTTTCCTGGCAATATCAGCTCCACTTCACAGATGGTGAAATTGCTTCCCTGAAACAGAGCCTGAGATGATACAGCAAGCTGGTGATAAAACAAGTAGTAGAACCCAGGTCTCCCACCTCCCACTGCAAGCTCTTTCCAACAGGCTGCGCTGCCTGTCAGAGCCCTGAATACAAACCACTGACGGCAAGAAGCGCGGCTAAAAATCAATGGCAACAGGTTATATGAGCTACACCTCCATCATTTCACCTCTCAAGTGATCCATGCATCAGCCCTCTTGGGTCCTGCTCAGCCCTGCAGTGGCTTCTCCATCCCATGCTTATTATCCCCAGAACTCGCCATCACCTTATATACCATCTTCAGCTAAAGACAAAAGACGATGTTGAGGGTGGGGAAAGTCCGTTCTAGGAGGTGAGCAGGAAAAACACGGTAAACAAGGGTAAGGTTGTGATGGTTTTTAAGCCGTTGCCTTCTCCTTAGTAAGAGTTTCTAGAGATTTGGTCATCCTCCCCTCCCCGGTACTGGGAGGGAGACACCCTTACAAATAGAGATTTTTCCCTTGCAAATGTAAATATTTGTTACAAAAGGGTAACTCCTACTTGGTTTTCAGAGTTTTTCCCATGGCTGCTGCTTCTTAGAAACTAACCAGCTTAAAATAGTTAAGATGACAAAGAGACATATTTTGGGGTGGCAAATTCTGCTCCCCTACATGATCATATTTCTGCCTTATTTCCTAGTTTTAGATGGTTCTCCCTAGCAAGTCTTACCCTTCATATTATTATTGTTGTTTTTGTAGATGGTGATGAGGCCCTGTTCCTTGGTCCTCTCAAGGAGTTAAAACTAAGCAGGACCCTGTGGGCTCCTGGACACAGAAGACATTCTGTCCCCCACTTCTTGTTTATAGGGAACAGCCTCCATGACCTTCGTTGAGTTCCAAAGGGCAGATTCAAACAGTTGCTAATCAAGGGAGAAGCAGCCAGGAAACCACCTGAGGTAAGATTAAGGCGACCAGAGAAGCTCATCAAGATTAGGAGATGGGGCTTCCCTGGTGGCGCACTGGTTGAGAGTCCGCCTGCCGATGCAGGGGACACGGGTTCATGCCCCGGTCCGGGAAGATCCCACATGCCGCGGAGCAGCTGGACCCCGTGAGCCATGGCCGCTGAGTCTGCGCGTCCGGAGCCTGTGCTCCGCAACGGGAGAGGCCACAACAGTGAGAGGCCCTAGTACCGCAAAAAAAAAAGAAGATTAGGAGATGGACCACCTGAGACAAGATTAAAGGAGTGCAGACCCTGCACACACCCTAGTCTTACCAGCAACCCCAACCTTGAACCGCTGCTATAAAACTCCTCATCAAATCCTCCTGGGTTGGGACACACAGTTTCTGGGGCAGGAGTCCGCTTTGTCCCCCTTTGCCTGGCAAAGCAATAAAGTTATTCTTTTCTACTTCACCCAGAACTCTGTCTCCAAGATTTGATTCACCACTGGTGCACAGAGGCCAAACTTTTGGCATCAGAATCCCCAACTATCCCTATCCTTGGCCTTTTCTGTGGTCTCTTTTCCCTGCTGCTACCAAGTCTGTTCAGGATCAAGATGTTGAACTATCACCCCAGTGTCACTGAAAAATTAATTAATAGTCAATTTAAGGGCTTCCCTGGTGGCACAGTGGTTAAGGATCTGCCTGCCAACGCAGGGGACATGGGTTCGAGCCCTGGTCCGGGAAGATCCCAAATGTCGCGGAGCAACTAAGCCCGTGCGCCACAACTACTGAGTCTGCGCTCTAGAGCCCATGAACCAGAACTACTGAAGCCCGTGCACCTAGAGTCCATGCTCTGCAACAAGAGAAGCCACCGCAATTAGAAGCCCGCGCACTGCAACGAAGAGTAGGCCCCGCTCACCGCAACTTGGGAAAGCCCGTGTGCAGCAACAAAGACCCAACGCGGCCAAAAATAAATAAAAATATAATAAATAATTTTTTTTAAATAGTCAATTTAAGAAAGAAATAGAAATTTTTATTAGAGCCAATCTGAGGATTATAACCTGGGAGACAGTCTTTCAGAAAGCTCTGAGGACTGTTCTGCCTATTAGAGGTCAAAGCACAGTTATATACATTTTTGAGATAAAGGGTTATACGTTAAATGACATATTGATGGTTTACACAATCCAGATCCGCATGTGCAAAGCAAGTAATGAGTCATCTTGACCCCTTACAAGATTAGGAAGGAATGTTATTGATAGGGACAGAGTAAAGGGACAAAGTAGGTAAATGGTTAATCCCACTAGGGGATTGTAAGTAAAGAAAAAAACAATGGAAGACACCTGTAAGTTAATGATCACTCGAGAAAGCATGTTTGCTTAACCACAAAACCAAGCAGGCTTGCTTAGCAACAAAACCATGCAACAGAAGCATGAGACGTGCCCCAAAAACAATAAAACAATTGTGGCACACAATTGAGACCCACATCCTGCCCAGTGAGCTCAGTAGTTAATGACCCCTAGGACACGCTCTCTGCACACATTAAAAAAATAATAATAATTTATGGAAGGGTGACATTTCAAAGTGAAAGACCCTCATTGTACTGAGACCTGAAATAATTTTTCCATAGTGCCATGACAGTCCCACCTTGACCGTGTAGAGACAAGAGAACTCCCCCACCTGACATGGAGGAGGAACTGATGATGGAAGTGTGACATCTACTCAAGAATGAGGAAAAAGGTGGTCTTCTCCCCCTCCCCACTTTTCCTTTGATTATAAAACTGTGGCCCACTAAGTTCTTGGGGCATGGCATCCTCTGGCCCTCCCACTTGTAAGCCTCATAAGCATCCTATTCTAATAAATCACTTTGCTTCTCGCTGAATTCTTCCTGCACTGAGACATAAAGAACTGGAGCTCCTTGGAGCCCCCCGAAATGCCACTTAGTGGTTTCATTATCTCCTAGGGAGGTCTGGTAAATGCAGGAGACCCAATGGGCAGAGAAAAATTTTATGTTTAAATTCTTCTTGCCTTGCCATACGATACGAATTTTATTTCATCCTCAGGCAATGAGTCTGATGCTTGGTCAGGAGCTGGAGACCGTGAGAGCTTCCTATCAGCTTTCAAGGATGAGACTCCTGATGCAAACAGACAACAGGATACTTAGGTTCCAGGTAACTTCACTCTCCTCTTTTGCCACTCTTGTATTTAAAATGTCTTCTTCTCACTGTCTTTCTTTATTAACCTCAGTTTCTGTTGGAAAGTCAAATGCCTCCAAGGAAAGTCATGGTGTTCAGAGGCAAATGAGCAGAAAATCTGCTTCTGGCTAATTGGGAAATGTACCATGAGCAAAAAGTCTTCTATTCAAAGGGGCCCCTGTGGTCCTGCCCTTGTTTTCTGGGGAGGAAACTAAAGATGAAGTTGTGGGGGGAAATTGCTTACATGTCTCTATTTCTCCCCTTGTTGATGTTCACATTTTTTCCCGTGTAATTAATTTCCCCAGAATAATTTGAACCAGCATGGTAAAACATTCATAACGTAATCCTGGTCCTTTGTTTCAGAAAAATGGGCCTTTAGACAGGGAAATAATAACTTTTAAAATATCTTGAAATAATGTCTTATAATAAGGACAGACACTCGCCTGTGTACAGAAGAAACTCCAAATAATGGTGTCTTATAAGAGCAAAGACAATAATATATTTCTCCTTCTCCTCCCAAAATGCAAGTAGTTTTGGTGGTTCTGCTTTGCAAAGCTGTCAGGAGCCCAGGAGCCTTTCACTTTATGGTGTTTTCATCTCTAAGATGTTGTCCTTGTTCCCATGGTCCAAGGTCCACATTCCAACCAGTAGAGAGGGGAAAATGACAAAAGGAAGGACCACACATTACATTATAAAGCATAACTTAGAAGCTGTCCACAACACTTCCTCTCACAGCCCTTTGGACAAAATGCAGTCTTATGGACATACTTTATTACAAAGGAGGCTAGGAAATGTAGTTTTCATACTGGGAAGACTGTACAGAAAAAAAAAAAAAAAAACTTCTGGATCTCTTAATAGAGAAAAGGAGAATGGCTTTTAGAGAATGGAAAGCAGTTTGTACCATCGCTAGATAGCCAAGTATTTGACAATTTACAGACCTGATTGATGATTTTACTGATTTTTTTGTCAGAGGTTCATTTAAGAGACATTTATCCAAGACAAAGTTATTAAATACTTGGAATTATTTCCATTGAATTATGTAACAAGTGAAAAAGGTGAGTTCCTTTTTTTTTTTTTTTTTTGTGAGTTCCTTTTGTGGATATATATGTGTGTGGGTGGACATATATGTTTATCTATTTAAATATATATATTTATTTGCCCCGGAAATTTCTTCAAGGATACTCAGAAGACTATTATAAATAATTAACTTTGAAGAGTAGAACAGGTTGTGAAGAGGAGGGAGGCTTTACATTTCATTTTATTCCTTTCTGTATTGTTAAATATACTTACCATGTACATATATAATAATGAGAGCTAGTTAATAAAAATAAGGGAGATTCTGCCTTTGATTCAAAAGCATACAATTTAAAGTTGGAAAGGAATTTAGAGGAAATTCAAGTCAAGATATACTATCAAATAAGAAAGAAAAAAAAGATAGTTGAAGATTCCTTTGACTACTACGATCTTGTTTGGGTTTTTTAAATTATATATAATGATGTAATAAAAAATCCACATTTTAAGGCAACACAAGAAAAATTTAAACATTAAACTTTTTCTCTGCCCTTTGGCCTCTTCCCTCCCCTCTAGTGTGCATTGTGCATCTGCATTAACCAAGCCTCCCCAATGGCAAAAATACCTGATCAACCATAAAGATCATTTTTTCTTCTTCTGGCACCAGTTATCCTTAGAAGATAACATTCCTTTCTCAACCCTGTAAGGGGTCACGAGGACCCGCCACTTGCCTTATATGTGCAGACATCTTTGGTGAACTTTATGTACAATGCTAATACATCATTTCCCTTAAAGACAGCGATTGGTGCAGAACAGACTGGTCAGACAACCTGGGGAGATACTGGGCCACACGAAATGGAAGTTCTCAGCTTAAATACTTATGACCTTATTAATGTTACTAGCTGTATTACTTGTATTCTGCCTATTTTACGAGACCATTGTTTCTTGCATTACCAAATGTGTGACTGAGTCTTAGATAAAATTAGTGATGATTAAGCAACTTGAAAGATCAATGACTGTAATAGTGTAACTCTAGATATGGGAAGAAGCAACAAGAGGGAACTATTTCCTGGACCATAACAGACTAGTAAGACAGATGGTCCAGAGGTTTTGGCTACCGTTAACAGGGTCTAGTCCTATAACAACACACTGAGTGACCTATCAGCAAAATCCTCCCTGACCTGGGAATGAGCATTCTTAGCATCACAGGACAAACTGGTCCCTAAATGCCTCCCAAACCTTTATAAAAATTAAGACCAAGGGGCTTCCCTGGTGGCGCAGTGGTTGAGAGTCCGCCTGCTGATGCAGGGGACACGGGTTTGTGCCCCGGTCCGGGAGGATCCCACATGCCGCGGAGCGGCTGGGCTCGTGAGCCATGGCCGCTGAGCCTGTGAGTCCGGAGCCTGTGCTCCGCCACGGGAGAGGCCACAACAGTGAGAGGCCCGCGTACCGCCAAAAAAAAAAAAAAAAAAAATTAAGGCCAAAAGGGAATGGTTTGTAAAATAATGTTGCCCACTATCCAGTTCGACACGAGTCAAGTTAGTAGCCACTGCACTCACTGACCTACAATAACACCCTGAAAGGAATTCAAGGCAAAAGTCAGGATGAGGCACTTCGTGCTCTAGGAAAACTGGCAGAACTGGCCCTCAGATCGTCAGATATTTTCAGGAGAAAATATTTTGAATCCAGTTTCTCACATCTTCTCGTACTTAGAAAAGCACTAAAGCCATTAACTAAGCTATCTGTTCCTTGTGAATGGCAGTAACCTTTTACCAAGATGTGTGCTTGACTGCACGTACCCCTTTGCCAAAATCACATATATACTGGCCTCTTCGTTTACCTCTTCAGAACAGTCCTCAGCGCTTTCTAAAAGACTGTCTCCCGGGTTATAACCCTCAGGTTGGCTTGAATAAAATTTTCCACTTCTTTCTTAGATTGAATATTAATTTTTTCATTGGCAATAGGATATAAATATACACATGTAGGTGTGTATATGGATAGATAGAGCTACATAAAAAAAGAAACAAATTGGAGAAGTACACATCATATTGTGAACTACATTTATCTCTAGAGATTAGGGATGTGAAGGAGTTTCACTTTCTATTTTATTTATTTGTGGAGTGATTTCATTATTATGTTGACTCATTTGACTCCTTTTTTAGCAGAAAAAAAAAACCCAGATAAAAATGGAAAGATTCTGCTGGGGAGGAAGACATTTTCCTCTACCCTCCAGGTTCTTTTGGCTGTTCTAAGAATTAAACTGACATGAGACAGATTAACAGGAGAAAATCAAACAAAAATTTAATAACACGTATACACAGGAGAGACCCAGGAAAACTGAGTAACTCTTCCAAATAGCCAAAACCCTCACCTTAAACACCAACCTCAGCTAAAGACAAGAGGATGTTAAAGGTAGGAGGCACAGTTCTGGGAGGTGACCAGGAAAAGCACAATAAACAAGGGTAAGGTTGTTATGCAAATTCAAGTCCTTGCCTTCTCCACTGATAAGAGTTTCTAGAGATTTGGTCATCCTCCTCTTCCAGGTACAGAGAGGGAGACACCCTTACAGTTGGAAATTGCCCTTGCAAATGTAAATGTTTCTAACAAAAGGGTAACTCCTACTTGGTTTTCAGAATTTTTCCCATGGCTGCTATTTCTTAGAAAATAATCAGCTTAAAATAAGTAATATGCCAAAGAGATATATTTTGGAGTGGCAAATTCTGCTCCCCTAACAATTCCAAGGAGCTTTAAAATTCCTTCTGCCACAGCTCTACCATCCAGGCTCTGATTAATTCTAGTGAAGGAGAATTCATTTATTCATTACAGAAAAATGTATGAAATATGGCCCACTGTGCTGTGCCCTAGGAATACAAAGATGAAAGAAATCTAGAAAGGTCTTCATATTGGAGCCCCAAGTAGTGAAATGAGGGTAAGGATGGAGAGGAGAGAAGCAGATTATAGGAGAGGGTGAAACTGAGCAGGAACCTGTGTGGCGCTCCTGGTACAAAAGCCTTTCTGTGTCCCCCGTTTCTAGTTTGTAGGGAAAAGGCTTCAGCCTCCTAGACCTTCCCTGAGGAACAAAGAGCAGATCCAAACAATTTGCTTATCAGGGAAGGGAGGGAATGCAGAAACAAAGGAGGAGCAGTCAAGAAAGAATAGTGCAGCAATGGGGCCTGTTTTCTCCTCAAGGAATATATATAACAATATATCTTTGAGTTCTTTTACAGGAACTAACGCCCCCACCCAGGTGGAGGATGGTAATTTCAGGCTGAGCACACGATTTCTGAAACACCACCCTGTTACCTTAACAGCAAGCCATCAGAAGAAAGCCACGCGCTCTGCAGCCCTCACTCTACCTTTTGCCTATAAAACTTTTCTCTGAAAACCATCAGGGAGTTTGGGTCTTTTGAGCCCAAGCCACCTGTTCCCCATGTGTGGCCCTGCAATAAATCTCTGTCTGCTCCAAACTCTGACATTTCAGTTTGTTTGGCCTCACTGTACACATGAACTTGCATTTGGCAATAAGGGAAGAGGAGAACATTGTTAGGATGGATCATGCCAATCTTGTTCATGGTTGCGAAACCATGCAACTCAGATTGGGACTTGAACCCACAGTCTTTTAACAGAGATCACACACCTGGTCTCAGGACTTAATGAAGCTCAGGTTCTTGATGTCTAGTTGCAGAGAGAATTCAGTGAGAGACAAAGTGATAGGTAAGCAGTGGATTTATTTAGTGAGAAACACACTCCCCAGACGGAGTGTGGGCCATCTCACACACTGGTGAGAGGCACCAAGGTACAGGGGTGTCAGTTTTTACAGGGGTGAGTAATTTCATAGGCTAATGGGTGGGAGGCATATTCAGCTATATTGGGGAAGGAGTGGGGATTTCCAGGAATTGGGCAACTGCCCACTTGTTGACCTTTTATGGTCGGCCTTGGAACTGTCATGGCACCTGAGGGTATGTCATTTAGTGTGCTGATGTGTTACAGTGAGCCTATACTGAGACTCAATGTCTAGTGGAAGTCGATTTGTCCACCATCTTGGACCTAGTTGGTTCTAACCAGTTTATGCCATTTCCTCAGGCTATGTCATTCTTTTAAAGGTTGTGCCCTGCCCCCTTCCCTGCTGTTTCACTTGTAGCCCCAGCTCCTAGACTAGTGGTGATGCCAAAACTGGCCTCTGTACACTGACATCAGATTAAATCTCAGAGACAGAGTTTTGGGTGAAGCAGAAAAGAAGAGCTTTATTGCTTTGCCAGGCAAAGGGGCCACAGCAGGATAATGCCCTCAAGACTGTGTGTCCTGACCTGGAGGGGGTAGTGAGGAGTTCTATAGTAATGGTTCAAAGAGGAGGATGTGATCAGCTCATGGACTTTCTTCTGATTGGTTGGTGGTGAGGTAAGTGTGAGTCAGCATCATCAACCTTCTGGTTCCAATAGGTCTGGGGTCTACGTGCTTGTGGGCAGCATATAGTTAACTTCTCCCACCTGGTGGGGGTTTCAGTACCTGCAAAACAACTCAAGGATATTATGTGTGTCCCTTGAGGGGGAACCAGGACCCTGCCCCAAGGCTGCACTATTGTTTCTCGCCTCCCTTCCCTGATTAGCAACTGTTTGAGCCTGTTGGTTGGAACGCAGGGAAGGTCATGGAGGCTGGATGAAGCCTATTTTCTGTAATCAAGAATGGGGGGTACACAGAAAGTCTTTTGTGCCCAGGAGCCCCACAGGGTACTTCTCAGTTTCAGGGGATGGCACAGAAAAATGCTCAGTAAATATCTGTGGAGCAGATGAGTAGCAGAGGAGGAAGAAATGGCAAACAATCTGACTTGTCAGATGGAACAGTCCTATCAGCAGTGTAATTAAGATTCAGAGATAGGATAAACTAAGGCAGTTGTGATGGTCCATTGGTGGTGGGGTGCAGGGAGTGCAGAACTGGATCTCTGAAAAAGGGAATTAAAAGAGCGTAATCCTTAGGTTACCCTTTCTTCTGTGACGTCTTCCTCCTGTACCTTCCACTCATTGGCATTTTGTTATATAAATGAAGGTGTTGTGCTGGTGTGATGATTAGAAAGTTAGTGATAATTATAATCGCTTCCTTTGGTTCTCCTGCCATTAGTCTACACATATTTCGTTTGGTATATATTTTATTCAGTTATACTGAGCTGGCTTTGATGATGGAAAAATACAAAAGAGTTCACTCTTAATTATAACAGAATATTTACATAATTCCCAAGCAGCCCCAAATTTAGTTCATACTTTCATAGTGAACCTCAAAGGGTGATTTTGAGTTTCTTTACTAATGCAATTTCTTTACAGTGAAATTGTGTTACCTTTATAATAATACTTTCTGGGGGAAAAAATAGACCAAAAACAAGTAAAACAACAATAAATTTTATTTCTTCTAATCATTCTAAAACTTTAGGGGCATTGAAAATTACCTGTCTTACAGGTAATTCAAAGGGGCTAGTGTGGGGGTGGGAGAGGGGAGAATTTTCCAGGCTGTTGAAATGAAAAGAGATCATTTCTCCCTTCCCCTTGCCAGAACAGTGCCAGGAGAAACTGAGTGGTTGTAAATCCTCTCCCTAACCTTTTGTTGCGTCTATAATCTCTGGAGGGAACTAAGCCTCTGGCCAGTTTTACGACCCAGAAATATTTTTCAAAGGTCTGGGATTTTTCCCTTTTGAAATGTAAACTTCTGAAAAGATAATATCCCAGCCTCCCTGTCACTGAGGGCACCTTATCTCGGAGCTAGCAGGAGGGGATAGAGAAGTTTAACTTTTCAGTGCACTCAGGGAAACCCAGTGCCTTCACAATCAATCCAAATAAAAGACAACTCTTCGGCCCCTCAGTATACCATCAAACTCCCATATCCTCAGTGCCATCTGGATATGGATGGGATTCTCTACTTTGCATCTAGAAGTTGGATCTTTCAGGCCAAGCCAGGGAAGCCCTGCAGCTGAGATTTCCTAAATATGAACTGGGAGCCTTAAAGTGTAGTCTCAGCTCAAGCACTGAGGAGCAGTTGGAAAAGACCCTCAGGGATTAGCTCTCAAAGCTCTTGCATTTCATCCTCCATAAAGGGGAACTGGTTAATCCTTTCCATTTAAATTACCCTGAGATTCATTCAGCCTTTGCTGGGCAGCCTGTCTCCTGTCTGCTATCTTTTCCTCCCACTTCAAGGAGACAATGGCTCAAATCCACAACCAACATGAATATCCTACAAACCTCTGCCAAGAATTTGATTAATGTCTGCCCCAAAGCACCACAGACAACTGATGCAAAAAGTATGCCTCGGAGCGTTTGAGCAACTCTAACATATCCCCCTACTCTGGAAAATGGCTTTTTGAATACACTGAGTAAATGAGGGCTTTATGCCAAAATAAGATGGCAGATCTCTTTCTTGTCCAAAACCCTAGATGGAAATTATTGGCCAAATGACTCAAAAAGAAAAAGTGAAGTGTAGCATCATTCAGGCCATGACTGCTAAGCTGGTACTTGGTGATAGGTGAGCTGGTTAATGGTGTTATAAATATACATCGTGTTTCTGGAAAATTCAATCTAGGAGAAAAACAAATACAAAAGAAAAACATAGTTTCTTAATTTTTTTTAATCTCTTATCTCAGTTTAGTGGTCTTTGTAAATAAAGACTATAAGGTGGCCAAAGGAATAAACTCTAATGTAAAGAGTGAGGTAAGATGCATCTTAACCAAAGAGGAAGACTCAGAGTTGTCCTGGGATGGGGACCAGACCGGGCCTTGGATGTCATTGGACAGTGATATCTGGAAAAATGTCAAAGAAATACCAGGTCTATAAGATTCAGAGTTAACTAGATTTGGCCAGCATGTATGCACTCAACAAATATTTATTAAGCATGTGCTTGGTGCTGGTGCAAAACCAGATATGATACTTTTCCTCAAGGAGCATATTGTCAAATAAAGAAGACAGATATTTAACAGACACACAAAAACAAACGTTTCACCTCATATGTACTGAATGAAAGGGTCTCAGATAGGTGGTTTTAACCCAGAGGGAGCAGAGGAGGCTCCCCTGATGAAATGATGCTTAAGAAAGATGAGAGTACAGAGAGGAAGGAAGGGTGATTAGGAAGAGGGAACTGGTATGTGGGAGAGGGCCTGAGGGAGAGGGGCAAGTATCCAGAGGAAGATACTTGGCCAGAGGGAGAGGGGCAAGTATCCGGGACAGAAGGAACACAGGCATGGGCAGAGCAGAAAGAGATGAAGGAGGAAAAGGACATTCGATTTGCATCTTAAAAAGACATCTCAAATGAGCTATAACGCTATAAAAAGACGTGGAGGAAACTTAAAGGCTAAGTGAAAGAAGCCAATCAGAAAAGGCTACATAGGGGACTTCCCTGGTGGCACAGTAGTAAAGAATCTGCCTGCCAATGCAGGGGACACGGGTTTGAGCCCTGGTCTGGAAGATCCCATGTGCCGCGGAGCAACTAAGTCTGTGCGCCACAACTACTGGGCCTGCGCTCTAGAGCCTGCGAGCCACAACTACTGAAGCCCACCTGCCTAGAGCCCGTGCTCCGCAACAAGAGAAGCCACTGCAATGAGAAGCCCGCGTACCGCAATGAAGAGTAGCCCCTGCTCTGCAACTAGAGAAAGCCCACGCGCAGCAACGAAGACCCAACGCAGCCAGAAATAAATCAATAAAATAAATTAAAACAAAAAAAAATGGGCTTCCCTGGTGGCGCAGTGGTTGAGAGTCCGCCTGCCGATGCAGGGGACACGGGTTCGTGCCCTGGTCCGGGAAGATCCCACATGCCGCGGAGCGGCTGGGCCCGTGAGCCATGGCCGCTGAGCCTGCGCGTCCGGAGCCTGTGTTCCGCAACGGGAGAGGCCACAACAGTGAGAGGCCCGCGTACCGCAAAAAAAAAAAAAAAATACCTGGCACATAGTAAGAAATGGAGCAGCTATTATGTTGTTAATAATTAGTAAATTATTAAATACCAATAATATTAATTGATATTAATTAAGCATTAATATACTATTATTATTAACAGTAATAGTACTGTCTACAAGTGTTGTCTACACTGCTTCCTTTTACTGCAGTACCCTTCCTCCACATTCTTGAATGGAATAACTCATTACTTGACCTATAAGTTTCAACTCCTCTGAGTTCTCCTGGCTTCCTGGACTGGCCACCTCACAACTCTCACAGCTCTCTTGTACTTGTGCAAGATTCTTTCTGACACCAACCAACTCTCTGGCACCAAATAGGTGACCAACAATTCAAATCAATTCTGACACTATTTAGAGTCAGTGTCAGATCCCACAAGTTAAAGGGGCTCAATCCCACAAGACTGCTCCCCTTGCAGATGATAGTCACAAATCCTGGGCCACCTGTACTTCTGACAAATTGCCTCAGGTTTGATAATTTGCTAGAATGACTCACAGAATTTTACTTACGTTTATGGGTTTATTATAAAGGATACAACTTAGGAACAGCCAAATGGAAGAAATGCTTAGGGGAACATGTGCGAGAGGGGAGCACAGAGCTTCCAGGCCCCCTCTGGGCATGTCACCCTCCCAGCACCTTGATATGTTCCTCAACCCAGAAGCTTCCACAATCTCCAGTTTGACTGCCCTCCCTGGAGGTCTGTAGTTGAGGCTGAAAGTTCCAACCTTCTAATCACTTGGTCTTTCTGGTGACCAGCCCCATCCTCAGGCTGTCTGGGGCCCCATCCTAAGTCACCTCATTAGCATAAACTCAGGTGTGTTGGTGAGGAGTTCATTATGTATAACAAAAGACACTCCTGTCACTCAGGAAATTCCAACGGTTTTAGGAGCTGGTGTGTGTGGGGGGGGACAACAAAAAACAAATACTTTTCTTATTATACCACAACTTATCTATTTGTTCTCTTTCCCCCTTAGATTTGGAACGCTGAAGCGATAGGTCTAGTCACTTCGAATTCCTACTGATTGGCACATGGTAAGAGTCAATACACAATGGCTGTTTTTATTAATCTTGCCATTATGTTTGTGGTTTTGTTACAGCGTAACATCTACCTCATAGAGTCACCTAGCTCATTCAGTGACATGAGCTGTGTAAAGTCATTGAATGGATGATTTAATGAATATTTTTCAGTATCCCCTCCCCTAAGTCCAGAGAAGGCAACTGTCTTGTCCAAGGCAACTTAACTCTTTAGAATATAACTCAAGTTTCCTGTTTCTGGAGTGTTCTTTCCATTCCATCCTCAAAGATACACCAAGAGCCCTTTAGCATAATTGTAACTGAGCAGGAACCTATTTGGCCTTCCTGGGACAAACCCTTCTGAAACAGGAGGGAAGGGGACAGGGCACAACCTTAGAAGAATAACATAGCCATAGGACATGACAAAAACTGGTTAGAACCAACTAGGTCCAAGATGGTGGAAGATTTGACTTCCAGTAGACCTTGAGCCTCATTATATGCTCGTTGTAATACTTTAGCATATGCTAAATGTCACACCCACCAGCGCCATGACACTTCTGAGACCGACCATCAAAGATCGAAAAGTGGGCGGTGGCCCAATTCCTGGGCACCCATCCCCAAAATAGTTGGAATAATCCTCCCACTCATTAGCATATGAAATTACGCAGCCCAGAAAAACTAACCTCCCCATATTTGGGGGCCTCTCACCTTCTGAGATGGCCCACACTCTGTCTGTGGAGTGTGTTTCTCTCTAAATAAATCCAATTCTTACCTATCACTTTGTCTCTCACTGAATTCTTTCTGTGATGAGACATCAAGAACCTGAGCTTCATTAAGTCCTGAGACCAGCTGTGTGATCTCAGTTAGAAGACGTGGTTCAAAGTCCCAATCTGGGTCTAGGCTGGGTTCAAGGCCCGGTACATGGGTTCAAGTCCCAATCTGAGTTGCATGGTTTCATTTCCACCATATCCTCTGCTGTATCTCCTCTCTGAAGTACCCAGATAATAGTACCTCATGGATTTTTCCTGAATTTTTCAGATGCTAAACACCACCACCAAATGGGAGAAATTAACTACTTGACCATGAGCACGTAGCCCCCAGACCTTCTGGCACCTAAGGGTTGATAATGTTAACCTCTGTGACACCACCCTGTTACCTCAACATCAACCAATCAGAGAACTGTGCATAAGCTGATCACATACCCTGGGACGCCCCTCCCTCACCTGGCCTTTAAAAATGCTTTGCTGAAAACTTTCAGGGAGTTAGGGGTTTGGGGGGGGCTTGAGCCACCTGTTCTCCTTGCGTGGCCCTGCTACAAACCTTTCTCTGCTCCAAACTCTGATGTTTCAGTAATGTTTGGCCTCACTGTGTGTTGGGCACACAAACTTGCATTCAGTAACATATTGGTGATGGAAACAAAAGAATTTCCAAGTCTAGAGACAGATCTCAACTCTGGCTTCCTGACTCCCTTTTCATATTGTCCTCCCAGGTCATCATTTCCCCATGGCTGCATAAAATAGATTGAATCAAATGGACCCCATCATCCATGCTGCTTCTCTCTGCTGGGGCCAGGAGCAGCCCGGCTGTGCGGCACCAGCTGAGCGAAGACAGACAGCAAAGCACTATGCTTCTCCTTCCCCCCAAAACAGCCGCTCAAGGTCACAGAGAGCCTTTACAGTGGGTGACTTTAAAGCTACCAGAGTAACTTTACAGTGAGAAACCTGACAAACCCTGTTTCAAGGTCAGCATCCACAGTGATAAGATGTGATAAAAATGCTACTTTACCGCTGCAGTCCTCCTCTCCCCAAGCCAAAAACCCTAGTCTAATCATGAGAGAAACACGAGACAAATCCCAACAGAGGGACAGTCTACAAAATATCTGACCAGTACTTTTCAAAACTGTCATCAAAAACAAAGAAAATGTAAGAAACTGTCACAGTCAAGAGGAGCCTAAGGAGACATGACAATTAAATGCAATGTGGGATCCTGGAACAGAAAAAGGACACTATGTAAAAACTAAGGGAATCTGAATAACATATGGACTTTAATTAATAATAATGTATCAATATTAGTTCATTAGTTGTAACAAATATACCATACTAATGTAAGATACTAACAGGGAAAACTGAATGCAGGGTTTATGAGAATTCTCTGCACTATCCTCACAGTTTTTCTTTAAATCTAAAACTATTCTTAAAAAATTAATTTTATTTCAAAACAAAAAATTGACCAGTTTTCAATCTCTCAAAAATATAAAGTTAATGTATAATATTTCTTAAAATATTTGCGTTCAAGAAGGAGCTTCAGAATAGACCACATGAATAAAATACAGCAAAATTGATTTCTCCATAGAATAAGAAGATAATACCCAGGTGTTCAATGATATGAGGGATCAAAGAAAGAACAAGCTGAGGGAAGGGAAATTATTCCAATCAGTCTCCCGCTGCAGAAACCATAAATATAAAGATGAAACTATGCCATGAGTCTCTCTTTGAAAAAGGGGAGGTGATCGATAGCATGCACCTAGTTTCACTGCCCCACTGAGATGACACTCTTCCCAAAGGCGAAAATGAGCTGCCAATGAGAAATTGTTTGGATAACTAAGAAAGACATCTTCTCAGAAACTTCCAAATCAAGTTTGACAGTTAGTCAATGTGCCAGGCAGTGGTTAAATGTCATTTCCTCTCCAGAAGATGGAGCTTTAGTCTAAAACATGAATGCAAAGACAAGTTGGCAAACAGGGTCCAGAATGATAGAGTTCAAAGAAAATGCATAAAATTGGGTCCGTATCACAGAGGGTTTCAAAAGCATTTTATTTTATTTTTAATTTTTTTAACATCTTTAATGGAGTATAATTGCTTTACAATGGTGTGTAAGTTTCTGCTTTATAACAAAATGAATCGGCTATACATATGCATATATCCCCATATCTCTTCCCTCTTGCATCTCCCTCCCTCCCACCCTCCTTATCCCACCCCTCCAGGTGGTCACAAAGCACCAAGCTGATCTCCCTGTGCTATGTGGCTGCTTCCACTAGCTATCGATTTTACATTTGGTAGTGTATATATGTCCATGCCACTCTCTCACTTTGTCCCAGGTTACCCTTCCCCCTCCCTGTGTCCTCAACTCCATTCTCTAGTAGGTCTGCGTCTTTATTACTGTTCTGCCCCTAGGCTCTTCATAACCATCTTTTTTTCTTTTTAGATTCCATATATATGTGTTAGCATACGGTATTTGTTTTTCTCTTTCTGACTTATTTCACTCTGTATGACAGACTCTAGGTCCAGCCACCTCACTACAAATAACTCAAATTCGTTTCTTTTTATGGCTGAGTAATATTTCATTGTATATATGTGGCCACATCTTCTTTATCTGTTCATCTGTTGATGGACACTTAGGTTGCTTCCATATCCTGGCTATTGTAAATAGTGCTGCAATGAAAATTGTGGTACATGACTCTTTTTGAATTATGGTTTTCTCAGGGTATATGCCCAGTAGTGGGATTGCTGGGTCATATGGTAGTTCTATTTTTAGTTTCAAAAGCATTTTAAATCTCCTTGGAGATGGGTTCATTTGACATGATTCTCCCACCTATTATAAACATCCATTGCTTCAGCTGTTTTTAGCCAGGCAAAAAAGAAAATTTCAGTGGGAGTCCTAAAAATGATTATGTATCATCTTGTTTTAATGTGGCATCTGTCTTTCCAGAAGTCCAAAGGCTGACCATAACTTGTCACGCAATTTGTATGTTGAGGGCGGTGACATATAAATTCACTGTTCTGGTAAATTTATTACACAGAAATAAATTTTGTCTAAAATATTCAGACGTAAAATTCATCTCTCATGCTTTATTCTAAAACAGATCAATCGGACTTAGCCCCCATCTCAGGCACATTTTTCTCATTTCTAACCTCCATATATAAAACTGTAGGGAAGAATTCTGATGGGGATACTGTTATGGACTGAACGTTTATGTTCCCCCATACGTTGAGATCTTAACCTTGATATAAAGGTATTAAGATGTGGGAACCTTGGGTTGGGATTAGTGCCCTTATAAAAGAGCGCCCCTAAGAGCACCCTTCTGCCATATGGGGACACAGCTGTTCATGGATGAGGAAGCTGACTCTTACCAGACACTGAATCTGCCTTGAACTTAGATGGACTTCCCAGCCTCCAAAACCATGAGAAATAAATGTTTGTTTTTTTAAGCCACTCAGTCTATGGTATTCTGTTTTGACAACCCAAACAGACTAAGACACATATCCTCACTCAGATGCTCATCTTTGACTCATCATAATGACCATAGCAATGTCTCACAAGGAGCCAGGATAGCTCATGTGCCATCCCTATTTGTAGCCAGCAATGTGGCATAATGTTATTGGCCACTGTCTACCTTTTCCCAGGTCAAGGAATCTGAACAAAATTTACACTCTGTTAGCTGGGAAGAAGAGAGGGAGATATGTTTTTAGGCAATAAACAACATCTGCCACAGTATATGTATCTGTTGAATGGCAGGGATATTGAATAATATCCTATGAACTGAGAAGGAACTTTGAGAGCAAAAAACCAAGCAGGCAACTCCATGAAGTACAATTATGAGGTTTATCGTGGGTAACTTACATACAGGCAGGATCAGGCAGATGACAATCCAGAGGCATTCACAGCTGCTCTCTGAGCCTCCAAAAGGGGTACAGGGAGATTAACAGGGGCCAAAACTGAAGATATAATCTGACCACTAAGGGAGAAGCACATACACAATGATGGAAATCAGGGATTTTTTTTCCTACCCCAGGGGTCTCATGACCATTAACCACCTGTGCCAGCAAAGACATTCTTGCAGTTTTCACATCAGATGAAGGCAAGGGTAAAAGCTGATAGGGAACTTATCTGGTTTGGGCACATTCCTTATGAGTAGGCTAAAGCTCAGTCATGCAGAAAGGGGAGGGGTAGGACTGAGGGCCTAAGATGGAGCTGACAGAATGGAGTCAGTGTGGTTCAGCCACAGTATCAGTTAGCTATTGCTGCATAACAAACTAGTCCAAAACTCAATGACTTAAAACAATAGGTATTTGGAGTCTGTAGGTCAGCTGGGTGGTTCTGTTGGTCTTAGTGGGCTCATACATACATCAGTGTTAGGTGTGGGTTGGGTAGGTGGCTCTGCTGATCTAGGCTGGGCTTTCTCACATGATAAGAGGTAGGCTGGCTGTAGGCTGAGGTGGCTTGACTAATTTCCCAACATGGTCTTTCATTCTTTATCAGGCTAACTTGGGCTTGTTCATATGACAGAGTTGGGATTCCAGGAGAAGCAGCAAAAGCTGGAAGGTCCTCTTAAGGCCTAGGCTCAAAACTGACACACCTTCAATTCTGCTACATTCCATTGGCCTGAACAAGTCATCAGGCAAGCCCAGACTGAAGGGCTGGGGAAACAATTGTTCTATCTCTTGATGGGAAGAGCTGCAGAGTCACATTGTAAGGGGTGTTGTTACAGGAAGAGATAAAGAGTTATCGTTTTTGCAATCAAGCTGCCACACATTTTTAGTATTGAGTAAACTTTGAGCATGAGTATGAGTAAACTTTTTACTCATGAGTATTGAGTAAACTTTGTAAGGCTAGATCATGTTTGTAAGTATAGATGGATCACAACTGAAATGGAAAAATTGATCATACAAAAGGGAATTTCATTATCCTTGCAATCACACAACCTCACATTTTATGCAATCAGATCATTTGGACCATTGCATTTTGGTGGGGATTTTATCACATTTACACATCACAGACACACAGTATATATAAGTTGGTGATTGACTCTCCAAGGACCTCTGATAAAACCTGTTGTCCAAGCAAAGCTGTTGATTGGATGTACTACAGTAGAGGAGAGCATCATCTTAACACAGTCTTGGTAGTATCTTAAAATGGGGAAATTAGTGTTGGGGAGGAAAAACTTTTCCTCTGTCCTCTTAGGCTGTTTATCTCAGCTCTCATGAATTACACTAGCAAAAGACAAATTTAACGGGAAAAAAGTCACACAATTTTTACTAATATTGAAGTGCATGGGAGTTCACAGAAAAGAAATGAAAACTTGGAAAAGTTGTTCAGGGGTTTATGTACCCTTCTAACAAAGGAAAGAGGGCTTGGGCTTCAAGAGACAATAAATTATGGGGAAATTACTAGAAAATATATGGAGAGAACTAATGGGAGAACGGGAGTTATTTTAGTAAGGTCTATGTATGCAAACTCATTTTGGTACAGACTCCCCACATTCAATGATAAGAGTCACTTTTCTCTTGCTAGTAGTGGGGAGAGGGGGAGGGCACCATCCTCAAAGGATAATTGTTGTCCTGCTTTCAGTCAGATAAGGGGAGGGCAGAGAACTCTTCCTGCATCTATTGACTCTTAACTGTCTTCAGGGCAAAGTAATCCTTACACCAAAGTGGCATGTTTTGGGGTGGCATATTCTGATCCCCTTTATTAGCAGAGAGTATTATAGGACTTTAGGGCCTAGGCTGGGTGATTTTAATGTGGTTTTTGCAAGGTAGGGGACCATCTAGGATTGGGCATAGCTTATGACATAATAGCTTTGGGTAGGTGGGCCCAGTGATTCTAAAGTCTTACGAGCAGATCTTGATGACCACCTTATTTTAGCTGGTTCACAGTCTTATCTTCTAAGAGCAAGTATTTCCTGAAATCAACAGCTAACTGTTTTAGGCCTGGTTTCTCTGTTATTTAATATAAGCATGGAAACATATTCCTGGTCCCAGTATGGTTTAATTCAGACACAGGAAATTATGTCAGTTTCCGTTCTCATATATATTCAATTTGTTTTATTTATCCCCTCCTTTTCTCCAACTCCAGCTGTCTCTGGGTGAAATGTTCCATGACCTTACTTCTTAGAAGTATGAAATGATTTTGAACTGCAAACAAAGTGTGTTTAAATCCAGGCAAAACAGTCAACACAACACTGAAAAAGCTAGCTCAATTCTAGGTAGGGAATTAATTGAAAGGCCTGATTTCACTATTTTTGCAAGCAGGACACAGACTCCCACACAACCTCTTTTAAAAATCACTTTATCTTCAGAAAAGCTAGTTTTCTCAACCAACGTTCAGTACATAACACTGTAAAAAGCTCTGACATTGACGGATTCCGAAGAAAATAAGGCAAGATATAAAACTTAGAATACTACTCACTGAACATATGGCTAGACGCTTTATTTAAAGGAAAGGACAAGGAATCCAGAAGGGCTATAATTAGAAAAACTTCATGCACTGCTCACAAGAACAAGTAGCTTTCCTGGGACCCAAGTGTTTAAGATAATGGCCTCTGACATTTTGAAAAACGGCCATATTGTACCCAGTGAATAAACGTGAAAAGGCACGGTCTGTGAGAAGAAAATTGTGTGATGTGACATATTTTTGGTTGTCTATTGACAGGGGTAAGATGATGGACTGTGAGTGTTCTCTTTGTTGCCATGACGATCACCTCCCTTTGTAAGATGGACAACTGCACCATGATTTGGTGACTTCAGCCAATGCCATAACAAGCTGAGGTAGGTGGAAATCAGCCTCCTTTTGCGGATATGATCAGGAAGGCCTTCTACTCCCACCCTGCTCCGTTCCATTCTTCACACAGCAACAGGCACCATCACACCCCTGTATACAAAACCCATCAATGCCATCTTCCTGTATCAGCCTTAACTCCATACCTGTCCCCTGGCTCTTTCAACAATTTTACCTGGTACCAGTCTCCCCAAAACCAGTTTTTCATCTTTGGAAGGTTTTTGTCTACCTCTGCATAGCTGTTCCTTCCACTTGGAATGCTCTCCCCCCAGATCCTTGCATGGCTGACTTCTAATCCTCCCTCAGGTGGCAGAAAATCTCACCTACAGAAAAACCTTCCTTGCCACCCTGAATACCACAAATCTTCCCCCCAGCCCTGTCCCTTTTAACTCTCAGCTCCTCATTTGTTTTCATCATAATTACCCCACATTTTAAGTATATTATGTCTCTGTCCAGTCACTAATTTGCTGTCCTTCTCTCTAATAGAACATGACTCCCACGAGAATAGGGACCCTGTCAGTTTTGTTCATTGAAATATCCCCAGTGCCTGCTATATCTAAACTCAATAGATATTTGTTAAATAAAATGAACCATAAAGGTCAAGCCAGCCAAGAAATGAATGGAGAAAGGAGGGAGGAAGGAAGAAAGACATCTGATCACACTATTTGAGCACCTAGATCCAGCTGTGCCTGATTACACTAAATAGACTTTTCAATTATGTGAGTCAAAAATTCTATATGTATTGCTTACGCCAGTCTGGCTTGTGTTTCTGTCCTTTTCCATTGAAAAATCACTTCAAATATGCTTGGTGGTGGTGGTGGTGGTGATGGCGTATACCCTTCTATTTGAATATCTTTCTATAGACTTTGTTTTTGAAATGGCCACTACTAAATTCCTATGTGCAGGTAAGTGTTTTGTCTGGTAATACAGTCTTTCCACAGAGACTCTCCAGAACTGGTTATTGACAATGGTCATAACTACAGATTTTTGTTAATTCTGATGTTCTCTGTACAAATACACCTATAGTCAAGAACAGGGGTTGCTGGGGGAGCGGGGGGTGGCACTCTGGTGAGGGGAGAGAACTCAGTGACCCTGTCGGCCCTGAAAACTCAAAAAGGAATACAGAACTCTTAAAAGTTCTTGGCTTTCCACGTGACCCCGGCTTTTGAAGATATATTTGAAGGGGTCCCCAATTTTATATTTTCTCAGTTCCCCCTTCTCTCAAGCCTCTTTCCTTAAAGCTGCATGAGAATTTAGTTATTTTATTTAGGGGCCAGCTGCTCTGTCCAAGGAAAATGGAAAACAAGCATGTCTCTGAGGATAACAAGTGTGGTTGGCCTTGGGTGGAAGAGAGTGGAGCAGAGAAAGGTCCTTGAAAGACAGATGAATAAGTAGCCGAAAAATATCACGTGTCTCTGGGAAAGTAAGAGATCATTAAAGAACAAGATAAGTAAACACTCCGAGCCTATGTTGCGATAGAAAACAGGACCCCTCAACCCTTGGGCAGGGAGAGGAGGAGGTGGTGGGTCTGAATGGCAAAGGGAAGAACAGCTTAGAGAGAGAAGGGGGGGGTCAGGGAGCTGTAACCCAAGTCTGAAGCTACTTCTTGGACCTCAGCAGCAGGGATGTGTCTTTATTCCCATCGGTTGGGAAACTGATGGAAAAGGCTGCAAAATTCATAATAAAGCTAGGACTGTGTGCCAGGTACCATTCTAAGTGTTTTTCATACATTAAACCATTTAACCCTGTCAAAGAAAACTCAGAGCTGGACGGTAAAGTGGCAAAAGCAGATTTACTCAGAACTATCACAACAGGGGGAAAGAGACTTCTGGGTGGAACCGGGTTCAATTCGGAATACAACAAGGACAAGTGGGGATTCATAGCCCAGGAGAAGTTGAGGGTTGGGGGATGGAAAATTACTAAGAGGAAACACTGGGGATTCTGGCTAAACCAGCCTAACAGGATTCTCCCCGCAAGTGGGCCGAGCTGATCAGACTTCACCTGAGGGACGGTGGAGGCGGTGAGGAATTTGGTCAGACATTGATGGTGATCAGAGGTTGAGGGTCGGGGATTCTGGCTAAGCTGACTTGACAGGATTCTCGCTAAAACTGGGCCATGTGAAGAAGGGCGAGGAAGCCCAAAAGCTGAGCCTTAGCTGGGAAGAGAGTTCAGAGAAGCCCGATTAAAGTTTGGTTAAGGAGAGGGCCTTTGTCAACCCTAAAACAACTCTATGAGATAGATAGTATTATTCCCTTTTACAAATGAGAACACAGGTATAGAGAGTCCGGCCAGCCATGGATTCAGCATTCCGTACTTAGGCAGCGTACTTTACGGAGGGCACGGTGTGGTTGCATTAATCTGCTGCACACGTGGCTACTTCTTTCCAATCAGCGGTCACAAGATCCTTTCCTTGTACCTCAATTTCAGCTCCTGGAGAATGACTAACTACATCTTCGAGGTAATGCTCCAAGGCCTCCCGAAATGAAATCCACATTTTTCAAGTGAAGGGGATCAGGATAGGCCACCCCAAAATATACCACTTTGGCAAAAGAATCATTTTGAGCTGAAGGCATTTGCGTTCCTGAAATCCCTTATCTACCTAAAAGCAGAACCTCCTGAAAGAACACAACTGTCCTAAGTCCCCTCTCCAGGAGCTGCTCTAACCTCCTGAGGTGAGACGTCATTACCCCCCCCAGACAAACATTGTCACAAGACTGTCCTATCACCCATCTAGTCCTTTAAGGGCTCACTGAGCTTTTTCCAAAACATTGTTTGCTTTTCTATAAATACTCTTTCTCCCACTTCTGTTTCCCCTACTAAGTTAGGAATATAGATCTCAAATTCTAACCACCCCTTTGACCTACTTACCTCTCTCCCATGTATATGTGCAATGCACATGCTAGCAGACTTCTCTTTGATTTTCCCTTGTTAATTGGTCTTTTGTTGGTCGCCTTCATAGGGCCCCAGCTGAAGACTCTTAGGATGGGTAGAAGGAAAAGATTTTTTTCTTCCCCTACACAATTCAGACGGTCTTAAACACACCCTCCCTCCATCCAGTCTTTTTTGCAGGGTGAAGCAACAAATAATTTGACATCTGGTTCTGTTTATACAGAAGACCACTCTCGTGGTATGGTCACATTTCCTGATGTCTCCACTCTGAAGTTTGGAGCCTAAAGGGTTGGGAGAATGCATTATACTGGATAGTACGCAGTTTCTTTCTTCAGATTTTTTAATATAAATTTATTTGTTTATTTATTTATTTTTGGCTGTGTGGGCTTTCTCTAGTTGCAACGAGCCGGGGCTACTCTTCGTTGCAGCACTCGGGCTTCTCATTGTGGTGGCTTCTCTTGTTGCAGAGCATGGGCTCTAGGCACATGGGCTTCAGTAGTTGTGGCTCACGGGCTCTAGAGTGCAGGCTCACTAGTTGTGGCACAAGGGCTTAGTTACTCTGCAGCATGTGGGATCTTCCCGGACCAGGGATCGAACCTGTGTCTCCTGCATTGGCAGGCAGATTCTTAACCACTGCACCACAAGGAAAGTCCCCATTTCTTCAGATTTTAATAGCATCTGGTATCCAAACTTTACAATGCCTTTGCTTTTATTTTTTGGCCGTGCCAGACAGCATGCGGGATCTTAATTCCCCAACCAGGGATTGAACCCATGCTCCCTGCAGTGGAAGCGCAGAGTCCTAACCACTGGACCACCAGGGAAGTCCCCTGCCTTTACATTTTAAACAGACTTCTCAGCAGAACGGATCTGGAGAATTGCCTTAGTTATTTCTTATGTCTAACAAGTCACACCAAAACGTAGTGGCTTAAAACAGCCATTGA